>NC_136264.1:95044817-95129817 GCF_964187855.1 Myxine glutinosa | reverse complement strand
CGTGCCAGACGAAACTCGCCGACACCAGCTTCTGGGACGCTTTCCGGCCCGGGTGGGAAAGGCCGTGGAGGGAGGCGAAGATGCGGCGTTGCCAGGCGACGGGCACGATGGGGCGAGGCTGGCCTTGGGAGACGTCGCAGAGCAGGACAGTGTCCGCGCAGGGGATGTCGGCCAGGCGGAGGCCCGTGTCCGCCGCCCGGAGGGCTTGCACCGTGGTGTCGGTGGTTTGGTCCGCCGCCATAAGCGCAAAATCCACGCCCAGGTGGACCGCGTTCACGCTGGCCCGGGAAAGACAGTCGGCCACGGCGTTGTTTTTGCCGGCGACGTGCCGGATGTCCGTGGTAAACTCCGACACGGCGGAGAGGTGGCGCTGTTGGCGGGCCGACCATGGCTCCGTGACCTTGGCCATGGCGTAAACCAACGGCTTGTGGTCGACGAACGCCGTGAAAGGTCGGCCCTCCAGGAGGTGGCGGAAATGGCGGACGGCCAGGTGTAGACCGAGGAGCTCCCGGTCAAACGTGCTGTATTTGAGCTCGTTCGGCCGGAGCTGCCGGCTGAAAAAAGCGAGTGGCTGCCAAACCCCGTTCACCCATTGCTCATGTACGGCGCCCACCGCGTAGTCGGAGGCATCCGTGGTGAGGGCGATGGGAGCGTTGAGCACCGGGTGAGCGAGCAGTGTTGCGTCGGCGAGGGCCCGCTTTGAGCCTTGGAAGGCCGCATCCATTGCTGCGGACCAGGCGATGTCGTGCTTGGCCGGCATGCCCCGGAGGGCTTCGTAGAGGGGCCGCATGAGCTGAGCAGCGCGGGGCACGAAGCGGTGATAAAAATTCACCATTCCCAGGAATTCCTGCAGGGCCTTTATGGTGCGGGGACGCGGGAACGTGGTGATGGCCTCGACCTTGGTTGGCAGCGGCACGGCCCCGTTCTTGGTGATGTGATGGCCCAAAAAATCAACGGCCGTCGTGCCGAAGTGGCATTTGGCCGGGTTGACGATGAGGCCGTGCTCGCTGAGGCGCTCGAACAGCGTCCGGAGGTGGAGGAGGTGCTCGGCCCGGGACGTGCTGGCGACGAGGATGTCGTCCAGGTAAACGAAAAGGAACGGCAGGTCACGCAGCACGCCGTCCATCAAGCGCTGGAACGCCTGAGCCGCGTTCTTGAGACCAAACGGCATCCGCAAGAATTCGAATAAGCCGAACGGCGTGATGACTGCCGTTTTAGGGACGTCGGCCGCCCTGACAGGTACCTGGTGATATCCCCGTACGAGGTCAATTTTCGAAAAAATGACCCGTCCCGCCAGACGGGCGGAGAAGTCTTGGATATGCGGGATCGGGTACCTGTCGGGGGTGGTAGCGTCATTGAGACGGCGGTAGTCGCCACACGGGCGCCATCCACCCCCCGGCTTTGGCACGATGTGCAGTGGCGAGGCCCACGCGCTATCGGAGCGCCGCACGATGCCGAGGTGCTCCAACGCGTCGAATTCGGCCTTCGCTACGGCGAGCTTGGCTGGGTCGAGGCGGCGGGCCCTGGCATAGACCGGCGGGCCCGTGGTTGGTATGTGGTGCTCGATCCCATGCCGTACTGCGACGGCCGAAAACGTCGGCCGCGTGAGGGCCGGGAACTCCGTGAGCAGGCGAGCAAACTCGTTCGCCGCCGGGACGGCGCATGCCAGCTGGGTCGGCGCGGCGCTGCTCAATGTGCATACCAGGGAGCTGAAGGTTTCAGCGTTGATTAAACGACGCCGTTGGACGTCCACCAGCAGTCCGTGTGCGCAGAGGAAGTCGGCGCCTAGCAGAGCCACGGGCACGTTGGCGGTTACAAACGTCCAAGCAAAGCGTTGGCCGCCGAAGCAGAGGGTGACGTTGCGCGGGCCGAAGGTGCGGATAGTCGATCCGTTGGCCGCAACTAAGGAGGGGCCGCAAACCGCGGATTGCCTGTCCTGGTCAGAGGCGGGTATGACGCTCAGTTGGGCGCCGGTGTCGCACAGGAAGCGCCGTCCGGACGCTTTATCCGTGATGAACAGTAAGTTGCCCGTGTGGCCGGCGCTCATGGCTGGTAATGAACGCCGGCCCGGCCGTTTCCCGGCCTGCCGAAGGTGCACGGGGGTCGGCATGTCCGGGCCTTCTGTCCGAACCTGGCATGATAGTAACACCACGCTTGGTCAGGTGGAGGCCTCGGTCGTCGTGCCGGAGGTGGTCGGCTCGGTAGAGCGGCCGCCAATGGCGTCGGCAGTTCGGCCGTCGACCGTGCCGGGTGCTCGGGCGCCCTGGGTGTTGCGTCGGACGGCGGTGGGTCCCATGTCGCCGCTACGATGCGCTGTCCTGCGGCGGAGATCTTGTCGGCTTCTCTGGCAAGGGCCCGGGGATCTGTGATCGTCGTGCTTGCCAGGGCGAGGCGTACCGGGTTAGGCAGCTGACGGAAGAACAGCTCCCGGAACAGGAATGCCGGAGAGTGCTCGCCGAGCAGTGAAAGCATGTAGTCCATGCGCTCGGAAGGGCGCGTGTCGCCGAGCTCAGGCAGATCGAGCAGGCGCCGTGCGCGTTCCGCCGATGGGAGGGCGAAAGCATCGAGGAGCAGCTTCTTAATCGCGCCGTATTTGTCAGCGGCTGGCGGGCTTTCGAGGAGGCTCAGGGCGCGGGCCGCGGTAACCGACCCGAGCGCAGCTACCACATGGTGGAAGCGGGTGTCGTCGGCCGTGATGCCTCGCAGGGCGAACAGGGACTCCGCCTGTGCGAACCAAACCGCCGCGTGAGCCTCCCAGAAGGTAGGCAGTTTAAGGGCGACTGCCGTGTCCATGTCGATAGGTCACCAATGAAGGAGCCGGGGCTCCCACGTCGATCGGAAGAATGGACGCGACAAAAAGCTAGAATTCATCTGAGTTGCTTTAATGAAATCAAACACTCAGGCACTCTGAAAAACCGTTTATCAGTCAGCAATATATATCTATTCCGCCAGGGGGTTTGCCCAGGCCCGGCGCCAGGGGGCGTGGCCCAGCGTCCTGGCTGCGGCCTGGCAAGTTGAGCGCGGGCCTGGGCGTCCTGGACGAGCCCGGCATGGTGATCGCTCCGCGTCCTTGATCGGTGCAAGGCGATTGTGAAAACTCAGCGGCAGCCGCTACAATACGAGCTGGATCCGGATCCTGATCTTCACCAAAATTGAATCGATTCTTCCTCGTCACACACACAACCTGTCCAACAAGAAGAAGGCCTTTTTGAAGCCATTTTCCCTGCTAGAGTGGGGGTTAGCCTTGCGGGCCCCATGACAATCATCATGGTGCCCTTTTTGAGGCAATGTTTTTATGGACGGATGCCCTTCCTGACGCCAACCCTTTAGTCGCCTCTTACGGTGTACCTATTCTAAACCGGGGCACACACCGGTCAACCGGTCCAACAAGTTTCGTCCAAATCCATCCTTCACTTTGAGATATCCTGCTATGTATCGTTTTGGCACCATCTCCCATTGGTGAAGAATAACTTCAAAAAATAAATCATATCTGAATCCATATTCAGATCTTCACCAAAATCGAATCGAATCGAATCGTTTTTGTCAGACACCCAACCGGTCCAACAAGTTTCGTCCAAATCCGTCCATAACTTTTTGAGATATCCTGCTGTGTATCGTTTTTGGCCCTATCTCCCAATGGTGAAGAATCACTTTATAAATTCTCGTATTCTCGGATCCGAATCCGGATCTTCACCAAAATCTAATCATTTTGTCCTTGTTGGCGTATTTGTCCACAGTCATGTCCACAGTTATGTCCACCATCATAATCATTAGCGTATTTGTCCATACGCTACATCTCTGCCAAATGGTCTGAATCCGTCCACAACTTTGAGATACACAGACAAACGGACAGACAGGGGTGAAAACATAACCTCCATCCAGCTTTAGCAGAGGTTTAATAAATAAAAAATAAAAAAAATAATTAAGAGGTCATTCTCATTGAAGGACTTCAACAGGGTGGCTTATCAGCAATTCCATCCCCAGGGTCAAAAGACTAAATCCCATTAACACCCGTCAGTCCAAACATTCCCATGGCAATATTAGCAGCGCGGGATCTTTCACCATCCGGTGTTTTAAACTATTTTGCTGCAACAACACCGAATGACCAAGACTTTCGACGACCGTACAGAACACCTGTAAGAGATGGGTCGTCACCGACACCGTCAAACAAAAGTTTGAGCACCGTCAAAGTTTCGCCGCAGGTTCTTGGTTTGAACACGTGATTGAACATCTCAACAAAGGTGTCACTTGCCTCAAGCGAGATTCGTGCTGCTGCCTCGTGTATTGCTCGTCTTCTTTAATCGATTTACAATTTAATCACCATTACTTTAATCGGAGTAATTCAGCCCATGATGACCACCCACATTCTCCATTCAATCAATAACAATATGCTTCATTCCTATACATCTTCAATCAAATTCAAACTTGCCACGATATTCCGTGCATGCTACTGCAATATCATCGCTATCAGAAAATAATAATACAAATTAAAGAAGAAGAAGAAAACCAAAGGTAATCAATAAAAGGTGAGTTTGCCTATGAGGTCCACGTGCACAAAGACCACAGTGGTTAGGAACACGCAGCACTGGGAGACGGGAAGGCGGTCTTCACAGAGCACGTGACGCTCCAAACATCATCATCCAGCATGGAATGTCATCATTTAAAGTAAACGGGACCGAGCACAAGGAGCACACGAACAAAGGGCACGGACGAGCAGACGGAATGCGACATGACGGGCAATCTCGGACCATAGAGCGCGGGGCTAGTAGTAGTACTAGTGTTAGTAGTAATAGGGCGGCCCTACCGCTGGAAAGCTTGAGTGGGAAGGCGAGTGCGCCGAGAGCTGAATCTATGGGCATGGTCGGAGGGAGACAAGACCCCGGCGGTAGCGCCAGCTTCACTTGCACCGAAATACGACCGTGAATGGAAAACGAGGAGTGAATCACTGAGCTGCTCGCCCAGCGCTCGCTTTTACGCATCATGTCTACGCCCACGCCCACTTCTACGCCCACGCCCACGTCGCCATCCCCCGCCCACCTCATACATTATTCATGAGGTCTCTTCAGCCGCCAAATTTCATTCCTGCCTTGTGCGTTGAATCCAAAAAGATTTCGTTTTAAAGCATGACGGTGTTACATCTCCCGAGAAGGTGAGTTTCTGCACTCGATACACAAAAATAACACTGATATATAAACCTGAGATTATAAGTATAACTGCAGTGACGTCCTAACTCAATCCGTTCCTATTGGCTGGCAGCAGAGCGCAGCGCAGGTGTACACCTCGGTATTAAAAAAATAATGAAATATTTGCCAAATCCATGATAATTCAAATACGTCTTCATTTTTCACTACTCAGGTGTATCTAATTGTGGAGCAGCAGAAACAGTAGATGGGTTTAAACTGGGATTCGATGGTAGGAATTTGTTCATTGTGCCGGTGATAGCTCACCTACTCTTGGCTATGGACACCATGGGGTCTTGAACGTTCAGCAACTAATGCCTGTAGACGGGACATCCGAAGGTGAGTATGCTTCCACTCCACATCTTGTTAGACCGAGAGTGGGACGGACAGGTGTCATCGAGAGAGGCTCTTTAAATTACACCTTTTGGTAGGTATTGAAGGAGTGGCGCTCCAACGCGAGTCGAAAGAAGTGACGCGACCAAAGACGGAATTCGTCCGAGTTGCTTTATTGAAACAAAACAGCTCAGGTATTCTGACAAAAGCCCGTTTATCGGGCAGCAATATATATACACATTTATGTCGGGAAGTTTGCCCGGCACAAGCTATACCGGGCATGCCCGGATGTCAAGGGCGAGCCTTGGAAAGGCGAGTCTGGACCTGCCCGGGCGTGTTTGGCTGCGGCCTGGCAAGTCGAGGCTGGGCGTGCCCGGGCGCTCTGGACGAGCACTGGAAAGGCGAGAGCGGGCATGCCCGGACGCTCTGGGCGAGCCCTGGAAAGGCGATAGCGGGCATGCCCGGACGCTCTGGGCGAACCCTGGAAAGGTGATAGCGGGCATGCCCGGACGCTCTGGGCGAGCCCTGGAAAGGCGAGAGCGGGCATGCCCGGGAAAGACGAGACCGGGCGTGCCCGGGAGGTTCGGGCGTGCCCGGGAACAGTGAGTCCGGGCATGCCCGGGAGAGGCGCGTCTGGCCGTGTTCTGGCCGGTGCAAGGCGATTGTGTGCATCCAGCGGTAACCGCTACACACGCCCCTCCATAATCGACCTGCACCGGCAGCGTCAATTTAAGGGGGGTCCGGATGACCCGGCCGAAGCGACCCCTGGAGGGTCGTGGGGAGGGGTCCGACGTGGTGGTGGGTGGTCGAGCGGGGGGAACTGTGGACGGGGGGCGGCCTCGCCGCGGAGGAAGGGCCAACCGTGGTGGTCGGTCGACGTCCATGTGCGCCGGTTTGAGGCGGTCCACAGAGATCCGGTCCGACCGGCCACCAACGTCGACGACAAAGGACTTGTCGCACCGTCGCAGGACCCGGAAGGGCCCGTCGTACGGCGGCCGGAGTGGCCCCCGGTGCGCGTCATGACGCACAAAGACGTACTCCGCTGTGCGAAGCGCCGGGGGGACGTAGGACTGGGGGCCACCATGGCTGGACGTTGGCACGGGGGCAAATCGGCGGGCGGCCTCCTGGAGGTCCGAGCGCTGGTGTGCGGCGGACCAGGGAATGGTAGCGTCGGGCACGAACTCGCCCGGGACGCGGAGCGGCTGGCCGTAGACGAGCTCGGCGGCGGACGCCCGGAGGTCCTCCTTGGGGGCCGTGCGGAGGTCCAAAAGGACCCACGGCAGCCGGTCGGTCCAACCGTCGTCCTGAAGGCCGGCCATGAGTGCGGCCTTCATGGAGCGGTGAAACCGCTCGCACAACCCGTTGGCTTGGGGGTGGTAGGCCGTGGTGCGGTGCAGCGTGACCCCCAACGAGCGGGCGACCGTGCCCCAAAGTTCGGACGTGAACTGTGGGCCGCGGTCGGACGAGATGTCCGCCGGTGCACCGAAGCGCGCGACCCAGGTGGCGATGAACGCCTGCGCCACGTCGGCGGTGGTGGTGGAGGTGAGGGGCACGGCCTCCGGCCACCTGGTGGTCCTGTCCACCATGGTGAGCAGGTGGGTGAACCCCCGCGATGGGGGCAGGGGACCCACCAGGTCCACGTGGACGTGGTCGAAACGCCGTGCAGGCACGGTGAAAGGTGCCAGCGGGGCCTGGGTGTGGCGGTGGACCTTGGCCCGCTTGCAGGCCGTGCAGGCGTTGGCCCAGTCGCAGACGTTCCGTCGAAGGCCGTGCCAGATGAAATGCGCCGACACCAGCTTCTGAGAAGCTTTCCGGCCCGGGTGAGAAAGGCCGTGGATGGAGGCGAAGATGCGGCGCTGCCAGGAAACGGGCACGATGGGGCGAGGCTGGCCCTGGGAGACGTCGCAGAGCAGGACGGTGCCCGCGAAGGGGATGTCGGCCAGGCGAAGGCCCGTGTCCGCCGCCCGGAGGGCCTGCACCGAGGTGTCGGTGGTCTGGTCGGCCGCCATGAGCGCGAAGTCCACGCCGAGGTGGACCGCGTTCGCGCTGGCCCGAGAAAGACAGTCGGCCACAGCGTTGTCTTTGCCGGCGACGTGCCGGATGTCCGTGGTGAATTCCGACACGGCGGAGAGGTGGCGCTGCTGGCGGGCCGACCACGGCTCCGTGACTTTGGCCATTGCGTAGACCAACCGCTTGTGGTCGACGAAAGCCGTGAACGGGCGGCCCTCCAGGAGGTGTCGGAAATGGCGAACGGCCAGGAATAGACCGAGCAGCTCGCGGTCGAACGTGCTGTATTTTAACTCGTTCGGCCGGAGCTGCCGGCTGAAAAAAGCGAGTGGCTGCCAAACCCCGTCCAGCCATTGTTCATGGACGGCGCCCACCGCGTAGTTGGAGGCGTCCGTCGTGAGGGCGATGGGCGCGTTGAGCACCGGGTGAGCCAGCAGCGTTGCGTCGGCGAGGGCCCGTTTTGCGCTTGCGAAGGCCGCGTCCATGGCCGCGGATCAAACTATGTCATGCTTGGCCGGCTTGCCCCGGTGGGCCTCGTAAAGGGGCTGCATGAGCTGAGCAGCGCGGGGCACGAATCGGTGATAAAAATTCACCATGCCGAGGAACTCTTGTAGGGCCTTGATGGAACGGGGACGCGGGAACGTGGTGATGGCCTCGACCTTGGTCGGCAGCGGCACGGCCCCGGTCTTGGTGATGCGGTGGCCCAAAAAGTCAACGGTCGTCGTGCCGAAGTGGCATTTGGCCGGGTTGACAATTAAGCCGTGCTCGCTGAGGCGACCGAACAGTGTTCGGAGGTGGAGGAGGTGCTCGGCGCGGGACGTGCTGGCGACGAGGATGTCGTCCAGATAGACGAAAAGAAATGGCAGGTCGCGCAGCATGCCGTCCATTAAGCGCTGGAACGCCTGGGCCACGTTCTTGAGGCCAAACGGCATCCTCAAAAATTCGAACAGGCCGAACGGCATGATGACGGCCGTCTTCGGGACGTCGGCCGCCCGGACAGGTACCTGGTGGTATCCCCGTATCAGGTCAATTTTGGAAAATATGACCCATCCCGCCAAACGGGCGGAAAAGTCCTGGATGTGCGGGATCGGGTACCTGTCGGGGGTGGTAGCATCGTTGAGGCGGCGGTTGTCGCCACACGGGCGCCATCCGCCCCCCGGCTTTGGCACGATGTGCAGTGGTGAGGCCCACGCGCTATTGGAGTGCCGCACGATGCCGAGGTGCTCCAACGCGTCGAACTCGGCCTTTGCCACGGCGAGCTTGGCCAGGTCGAGGCGGCGGGCCCTGGCGTAGACCGGCGGGCCCGTAGTGGGTATATGGTGCTCGATCCCATGCTGCACTGCGACGGCCGAAAACGTCGGCCGTGTGAGGGCCGGGAATTCCGCGAGCAGGCGAGCGAACCCGTTCGCCATCGGGAGGGCGCATGCCAGTTCGGTCGGCGCGGAACTGCTCATCGTGCACGCCAGGGAGCTGAAGGTCTCGGCGTTGACAAGGCGACGACGTTTGACGTCGACCAGCAGCCCGTGCGCGCAGAGGAAGTCGGCGCCCAACAAAGCCATGGGGACGCAGGCGGTCACAAAGGTCCACTGAAAGCGCTGGCTGCCGAAGCAGAGGGTGACGTTGCGCGGGCCGAAAGTGCGTATGGCCGAGCCATTAGCAGCGACCAAAGAGGGGCCGCAAATGGCGTCCCGCCTGTCCTGCTCGGAGGCGGGTATGACGCTCAGTTGGGCGCCGGTGTCACAAAGGAAACGCCGCCCGGACACTTTGTCCCGAATAAAAAGCAAGTTGCCCGAGTGGCCGGCGCTCATGGCTGGGAATGAACGCCGGCCCGGCCGTTTCCTGACTTGCCGAAAGTGCACGGGGGTCGGCACGTCCGAGCCTTGTGTCCGAACCTGGCGTGGTAATAACACCACGCCTGGTCAGGTGGAGGCCCCGGCCGTCGTGTCGGAAGCGGTCGGTGCGGCGTGGCGGCCGCCAGTTTCACCGGCAGTTCGACCTCCAACCGCGCAGGGCGCTCGGGCGTCGCCTCGGATGGCGGCAGGCTCCAGGTAGCCACGCCGATGAGTTGGCCCGCCGAGGAGATCTTATCGGCTTCCCTGGCGAGGGCGCGGGGATCGGTGATCGACGTGCCAGCCAGGGCGAGGCGTACCGGGTGAGGCAGCTGGCGAAGGAACACCTCACGGAACAGAAAATCCGGAGAGTGCTCACCGAGCAACGAGAGCATATAGTCCATGCGCTCGGACAGGCGCGTGTCGCCGAGCTCGGGCAGGTCGAGCAGGCGCCGTGCGCGTGCCGCCGGTGAGAGGGCGAAAGCGTCGAGGAGGAGCGTCTTCAGCACGTCATACTTGTCGGCAGCCGGCGGGTGATCGAGGAGGCTCAGGGCACGGGCCGCGGTGGTGGAACCGAGCGCTGCCACGACGTGGTGGAAGCGGGTGTCGTCCGCGGTGATGCCTCGCAGGGCGAACTGGGAGTCCGCCTGGGCGAACCAAACAGCCACGTGAGCCTCCCAGAAGGTAGGCAGTTTAAGAGTCACTGCCGTGTCCATGTCGGTAGGTCACCAGCGAAGGAGTGGTGCTCCAACGCGAGTCGAAAGAAGTGACGCGACCAAAGACGGAATTCGTCCGAGTTGCTTTATTGAAACAAAACAGCTCAGGTATTCTGACAAAAGCCCGTTTATCGGGCAGCAATATATATACACATTATGTCGGGAAGTTTGCCCGGCACAAGCTATACCGGGCATGCCCGGGTGTCAAGGGCGAGCCTTGGAAAGGCGAGTCTGGACCTGCCCGGGCATGTTTGGCTGCGGCCTGGCAAGTCGAGGCTGCGCGTGCCCGGGCGCTCTGGACGAGCACTGGAAAGGCGAGAGCGGGCATGCCCGGACGCTTAGCCCTGGAAAGGCGATAGCGGGCATGCCCGGATGCTCTGGGCGAGCCCTGGAAAGGCGATAGCGGGCATGCCCGGACGCTCTGGGCGAGCCCTGGAAAGGCGATAGCGGGCATGCCCGGACGCTCTGGGCGAGCCCTGGAAAGGCGAGAGCGGGCATGCCCGGGAAAGACGAGACCGGGCGTGCCCGGGAGGTTCGGGCGTGCCCGGGAACAGTGAGTCCGGGCATGCCCAGGAGAGGCGCGTCTGGCCGTGTTCTGGCCGGTGCAAGGCGATTGTGTGCATCCAGCGGTAACCGCTACAGTATACTGTATTCCTTCGAAGGGGTTGACAGGATGGCCTAGGCCCGAGAGGTACACACACTCGCCTCTAAGCTGTCTAGCCTGGGTTCGAATCCCGACCCAGCTATAAACTGCCATCCTGGTGCTTCACAGGCAGGTGATTCATCAATGTGTGTGCTGTCCCTTGGATGGATGTTAAGCAGGCGTCCTGTCTGCCGGCATTAGTGGGTGGACGTTAAAGATGCCATGGTGTCCTTCGTAGGAGTAGGCAACTTATCAGCAGGACCATGGTCATCTTACTATAATTCACCAAATGTCCGTCTGTCCGTTCGAAGGTACCGCAAAAACGGCTCAACCGATCACAACGATATTTTTGGTGGGTATTCCTGGGTCCCCTGGGAGTAAAATAGGCTATTAAAGCGCGGTGTTACGCGCGCTGTTTGTAAACAAGGAGGAAGCGGACAACGCGGTAATTTGTAAGTCTTTATTCAAGAGCTCACTGTAACACTGAACTCTCAGGGCTGCGCGCCCCGTGTATATCGTGAGGCCACGCCTCTCTCCCGGGCGTGGACCACCCCCACTTGGTGTGCGGGGTGATGTCACCACGTCAGTGCTTTCGTGTCCGCCACACGCGCCCCCCCAGAATCCCCGCGCACCTGAAGGGCCAGTTTGCGGGGCAAACGGATGACCCGGCCGAAGCACCCCCTGGCGACTGGCGGCGTCTGGGATGCAGGGATGCCATCTGGGATGCCTCCGGCTGCCCCTGGGATGGGTGCAGGACCGGGGGGCGGCGTGGCGGCGGGGCTGGGCGGTGCCGGGGGTCCGCCCGCAGGGGGGCGGCCCCGACGCGGGGGTCGGGCCACTGGCGGTGGATGGTCCACGTCGACGTGGGCCGGCTTGAAGCGGTCCACAGAAACGCGGTCAGGAGTACCGCCGATGTCCAAGGTGAAGTGCTTCACCCCGGTCTCCAGCACACGGAAAGGCCCGTCGTACGGGGGCCGCAGTGGTGTCCGGTGGACATCGTGGCGGACGAAGACGTACTCCGCCGTGCGAAGCTCCGGGGCGACGTGCGTCGGTGGGTGCCCGTGGCGTGCCGTTGGCACCGGGGCGAACCTCTGGGCGGTCTCCTGCCGAGCGGAGCGCTGCTGTGCCACGGACCATGGTGCCGTGGAGTCGGGGAGGAACTCGCCCGGCACCCGCAGCGGTTGCCCGAAGACCAACTCCGCCGCGGATGCGTTCAGGTCCTCCTTGGGCGCCGTCCGGAGGCCCAGCAGGACCCAGGGGAGCCTGTGGACCCAGCCGCCGTCGCGGAGGGTGGCCCGGAGCGCGGCCTTCAATGAGCGGTGAAATCGCTCACACAGGCCGTTAGCCTGGGGGTGGTAGGCCGTGGTTCGGTGCAGCCGGATCCCGAGCCCCTGCGCGACCGCCCCCCAGAGCTCCGAGGTGAACTGGGGGCCGTGGTCGGACGAGATGTCTGAGGGGGCGCCGAACCGGGCGACCCAGGTGGCGATGAAAGCCTGCGCGACGTCCGCCGCCATCGTCGACGCCAAGGGCATGGCCTCCGGCCACCGGGTGGTGCGGTCCACCATGGTGAGGAGGTGGGTGAACCCTCTCGAGGGGGGCAGAGGTCCCACCAAGTCGACGTGCACGTGGTCAAACTGGCGTTCCGGCACCGTAAACGGGGCCAACGGGGCCTGGGTGTGCCGGGGCACCTTGGCGCGCTGGCACGCGAGGCACGTCCTGGCCCAGCCGCGGACGGCCTTCCGGAGGCCATGCCAGACGAATTTGTCGGCGATCAACCTTTGGGAGGCCCTCGCGCCCGGGTGGGACAGGCCGTGGATGGCGTCAAACACCTGGCACTGCCAGCCCGCGGGCACGATGGGGCGAGGCCACCCGAGGGAGATGTCGCACAAGAGGGCCGCGCCCGCGCCGTCGAACGGCACCTCGGTGACGCGGAGGCCCGTGACGGCGGTCCGCAAGGCCTGGACATCGGGGTCAGCGGCCTGGTCCGCTGCCATCCGGGCATAGTCGATGCCGAGGTGGACTGCGTGGGCGACGGCCCGGGAAAGGCAATCCGCCACCGGGTTGTCCTTCCCCGCGACGTGCCGGATGTCCGTCGTGTACTCGGACACGGCCGAGAGGTGACGCTGCTGCCGGGCCGACCACGGCTCGGTGACCTTGCCCATCGTGAAGATCAGCGGCTTGTGGTCAACGAAGGCCGTAAACGCACGGCCCTCGAGCAGATGGCAGAAGTGCCTGACCGCCAAGTGAAGCCCGAGCAACTCGCGGTCGAAGGTACTGTAACGGCGTTCAGGCGGGCGAAGCTGCCGGCTAAAGAACGCCAGCGGTTGCCAAGCTCCACGCACCCATTGCTCGTGCACCGCGCCCACCGCGTAGTCCGAGGCATCGGTGGTGAGGGCGATCGGTGCATCGGGCGCCGGGTGCGCGAGCATGGTGGCGTTAGCCAAGGCGAGCTTCGCGCCCGTGAACTCCGCGTCCATCTGCTCGGTCCAGGTAACGTCGCCTTTGCCCGGCTTACCTCGGAGAGCTTCGTGCAGGGGGTGCAGGAGCTGGGCGATACGGGGCAGGAACCGATGGTAAAAGTTCACCATGCCCAGGAACTCCTGCAGCCCCCTGATCATGCGGGGCACGGAAACCCCTTCACCGCCTCCACCTTGGCCGGCAGGGGGACGGCTCCGTGCCTGGTGACGCGGTGCCCCAGAAAATCGATTTAGGCGACGCCGAACCGGCACTTTGCGGGGTTCACAATCAGGCCATGCTGGCCCAGGCGTTCGAAGAGCGTGCGGAGGTGGTGTAGGTGCTCTTCGCGGGACGCGCTGGCGACGAGGATATCGTCCAGGTAGACGTATACAATATCCAAGTCGCGCAGGACGTTGTCCATCAGCCGCTGGAACGCCTGAGCCGCATTCTTCAGACCGAAGGGCATCCGCAGGAATTCGAAGAGTCCGAACGGCGTGATGACCGCCGTCTTCGGGACGTCCTCCGGCCTGACGGGACCTGATGGTAGCCGCGTATGAGGTCCACCTTCGAGAAGAAGGACATGCCCGCCAAACGGGCGGAAAAGTCCTGAATGTGGGGGACGGGGTAGCGGTCGGGGGTGGTGGCGTCATTGAGACGGCGATAGTCCCCACACAGTCGCCATCCCCCGCCGGGCTTCGGCACAATGCGCAGCGGCGACGCCCAAGCACTCTCCGAGCGCCGAAAGATGCCGAGTCGCTCCAGGGTAGCGAACTCTGCTTTTGCTACCGCCAGCTTCGTCGGCTCGAGGCGGCATGCCCGGGTGTAGACCGGTGGCCCGACGGTGGGGATGTGATGGGCCACCCCGTGCTTGATGGCCCCCGCCGAGAAGGTGGGCCACGTGAGGGCCGGGAAGCCGGCGAGGAGGCGGGTGAATTCGTCCGCTGCCGGAAGCGTAGAGATCAACGTGGCCGGAACCGAACCGTTCGGCAAGCCGCTTGGCAAGCCGCTCGGTGAGCCGCTCAGTGAGCTGCTCGACGAGCTGGGCAGCGCACAAGCGAGCGAGCTGAACGTCTCGGCCTGGACAAGACGTGTGTGCTTTACGTCGACCAGGAGCCCATTGGCGCACAGGAAGTCCGCGCCAAGCAATGCCATGAGCACGTCGGCGGTGACGAACGACCATCGGAAAACCTGTCCTCCGAACTGTAGAGAGAGGCAGCGTTTTCCGTACGTACGGATGGGCGTCCCATTCGCGCCAAACAGCGCGGGGCCCCCGCCCGCGGCGTGCTTGTCCGACGTACCGGCAGGAACGACACTCACCTGCGCTCCCGTGTCGCACAGGTAACGGCGCCCGGATAAGGTGTCCGTTATGAACAGCAGGCTGCTCGAACGGCCGGCGCTCATTGCCACTATCGAGCGCCGGCCCGGGCGTTTCCCGACCTGTTGAAGGAGCATGGCGGATGACACTGTCGAGCCTCGTGGCCGAACTTGGCGTGGAACCAGCACCAGGTGGTGGAGCTGGAGGAGTGCGGCTGGCTCCGCCAGGCCGGTGGAGTTGGCGGTTTTCCCCGCAGTGGCGGTTTTCGCCGCGTCGGTGGGCGGGGCGTGGCGGCGGCCACGAGGTGCGTATCAGCATGCTGCGTATGCTGTGTAAGCTGATGCTGTGGATCAGCATCATCAGCAGCATCAGCCTCGAGGTCCGTGACAGCCGCACCGACTCTCGCCCGCGTGTCCGAAGCCGCGAAGTACCTGTCCGCCTCGGCGGCCAATGCTCGGGGTTCCGTTAGCACGGTCCCGGCCAACGCGAGGCGTACCTGTGCTGGAAGTTGGCGACGGAAAAGCGCCCGGAATAGCGAACCAGGGGCTTCGTCACCCAACAGTGACAGCATATGGTCCATTCGGACCGACGGGCGCGTGTCGCCGAGCTAGGGGAGATCCAGGAGGCGGTCGGCCCGTGCGTCCTCCGTGAGGCCAAACGTGGCTAGGAGCAGCCGCTTGAGTGCCTCGTACTTGTGGCCGTCCGGTGGGTGGCGAAGGACGGACACAACTCGAGCAGCCGTGCCGGGCCCGAGGGAGGCGACGACGTGGCAGTAGTGCGTGTCGTCGTTGGTGAGGCGCCGAAGCTGAAACTGGGCTTCGGCTTGGACGAACCAAACTTCGGCCTGGGCCTCCCAAAATTCGGGAAGTTTAACCGACATCGCGTTGTTGGGCATGGCAATGGCGTCGTGTTTGGAAGGATCGCTATGGCAGATCCAACGTCGAGGGTCACCAGTAAAGCGCGGTGTTACGCGCGCTGTTTGTAAACAAGGAGGAAGCGGACAACGCGGTAATTTGTAAGAGTCTTTATTCAAGAGCTCACTGTAACACTGAACTCTCAGGGCTGCACGCCCCGTGTATATCGTGAGGCCACGCCTCTCTCCCGGGCGTGGCCCACCCCCACTTGGTGTGCGGGGTGATGTCACCACGTCAGTGCTTTCGTGTCCGCCACACTATATTCTTTTTCCAATTTTTTCCCAATTTTCCAATTTTTCCAAACACGATGGAATAATATTTACCGATATGAACAGTGATGTGGCTTTTATTAAAATTCTACAAATACTGTTTCGATTTTGATGAGAATTATGAACCTGCTGCGAATGCGGAAGTGGCCAGATGACAGCAATGCACGGGTTTGATAATATTGAAGCACGCGGTATTACGCGCGTGACTTGCTACCAAGGAGGAAGCGGACAACGCGATAAGTTTAATGTTCTTTATTCCAAAGAGGTTCACGATCGGCGGGGTTCACGGGGTTCACGGGGTTCACGATCAGGCCGTGCTGGCCCAGACATTCGAAGAGCGTGCGGAGATGGTGTAGGTGCTCTTCGCGGGACGCGCTGGCAATGAGGATGTCGTCCAGGTATACGTACAAAAAATCCAAGCCGCGCAAGACGCTGTCCATGAGGCGCTGGAACGCCTGAGCCACATTTTTCAAACCGAAGGGCATCCGAAGAAATTCGAAAAGCCCGAATGGCATGATGACAGCCGTCTTCGGGATGTCCTCCGGCCTGACAGGGACCTGATGGTAGCCGCGCACGAGGTCCACCTTTGAAAAGAAGGACATATTCGCCAAGCGGGCAGAAAAGTCCTGAATGTGGGGGACGGGGTAGCGGTTGGGGGTGTTGGCGGCGTTGAGGCGCCGGTAGTCCCCGCATGGTCACCATATCCCCCGCCGGGCTTGGGCACGATGTGGAGCGGGGACGCCCACGCGCTCTCGGAGCGCCGCACGATGCCGAGCCGCTCCAGCGTAGCGAACTCCGCTTTAGCTACGGCGAGCTTCTTCGGCTCGAGGCGGCGTGCCCGGGCGTAGACCGGTGGCCCGGCGGTGGGGATGTGGTGTTCCACCCCGTGCTTGACGGTCCCCGCCGAGAAGGTGGGCCCTGTGAGGGTCGGGAAACCCGCGAGGAGGCGGGCGAATTCGTCCGCTGCCGGAAGCGTACAGATGAACCTGGCTGGAACGGAACCGCTCAGCAAGCCGCTCGGCGAGCTGCTCGATGAGCCGCTCTGTGAGCTGCTCAACGAGCCGGGCAGCGCACACGCGAGCGAGCTGAACGTCTCAGCCTGGACAAGCCTTCTGCGCTTTACATCGACCAGTAATCCATTAGCACATAAGAAGTCCGCGCCGAGCAGTGCCATGGGCACGTCGGCCAAAACGAACGACCAACGGAAAACCTGACCTCCGAACCGCAGGGAGAGACAGCGTTTTCCGTACGTGTGTATAGACGTACCATTGGCCGCAAGCAGCGCGGGGCCCCGGCCCGCGGTGTGCTTGTCAGACGTACCGGCAGGAACGACACTCACCTGCGCTCCCGTATCGCACAGGTAACGGCACCCGGACAAGTTGTCCGTTATGTACAGCAGGCTGTTGGAATTGCCGACGCTCACCGTTGCCACCGAGCGTCGGCTCACCCGTTTCCCTACCTGCCGAATGAGCACGGCGGGCGACACTGCCGAGCCTCGTGGCCGAACTTGGTGTGGAAGGAACACCAGGCGGGCAGCTGCGGCGTCGGAGGCCGCGGTTTTCTTCGCGGCGGCAGCGGTGGTGGTGGTGGTGGGCGGGGCGTGACGGCGGACATGAGGTGCGGTGCATCAGGGAAAGCTTCGGGAGCCTCGGGAGCGGCAACCGCGCCAAGACTCGCCTGCGTGTCCAAAACTGCGTAGTATTTGTCGGCCTCAGCAGCGAGCGCACGGGGTTCCGTTAACGCGGAACCAGCCAAAGCGAGGCGGACTCGTGCTGGCAGCTGGCGTCGAAACAACGCCCGGAATAGAGCGTTCGGGGTTTCGTCGCCCATGAGCGCCAGCATATGGTCCATACGGACCGACGGTCGCGTGTCCCCGATCTTGGGGAGGTCCAAGAGGCGATCGGCCCATGCGTCCACCGTAAGGCCGAACGTGGTGAGGAGGAGATGCTTGACCGCCTCATACTTGCCGTCGGCAGGTGGATTCCTTAGGACCGATATGACGCGGGTGGCCGTGCCGGGCCCGAGGGCGGAGACCACGTGGCAGTACATCGTCTCGTCCACCGTGATGCCTCGAAGTCGGAACTGGGCTTCCGCCTGCAGGAACCAAACTTCGGCTTGTGATTCCCAGAATTCGGGGAGCTTGATGGAGACCACGTTGGTAGCCATTGTTGCGGCGGTTTCGGGGAGTCAGCGACGGCTGACTCGAATGTCGGAGGTCACCAATGAAGCATGCGGTACTACGCACGTGACTTGCTACCAAGGAGGAAGCGGACAACGCGGTAAGTTTGATGTTCTTTATTCCAAAGAGGTCAATGTAGCACTGGCACGCTCCGGGCTGCACGCCCGGTGTATATCTGAGGCCACGCCTACCCCTCGGGTGTGGCCGCCGCCCACTTGGTGCGCGGAATGATGTCACCACGCCAGTGGGCTTTCGTGTCCGCCACAATATCCCAATACAACCGTCATTCAATCGTAATGTTCAATCGTTAAACGTTTATCATGTTAATCGTTTTGTTAAAGTATAAATTGATGATTGGAATTGAGTGAATACAAATACGATTTTGAATTCGTAATTGTATTCACCCAACCGTACGGAACTTCACATCAGGATTTAAATATTTGTTTATGTCACGAATGTTGTTAAAAGTTTATTTTTTATATTAATGTTATTTAATTTGTGATTGGAGTTATGCTGTTTGGAATGAAAAAAGAGACCGAGTTCAAGTGAATGACGAAATGCCATGATGGTTTCTACTTTCTAAACGTGAATTCGTGGATCGCCATATGCAGATTCGCCATTGACTGGGTATGGAACACACCTACCTGTTTGTTTGCGAACGGGTGCGTTTTTCATGGAAGTCCTTCACGAACTTGCTGTCCATGTCTGACGTGCAACTGAAAGTGCTACAGGAATGTGGAATTTATTGGTTTCATGCTTTAGCATTCGCCGTTTCTGCATTGCCTGTTTGCTTCTGGCCTCCCACCTCACTTGTAGTAGATAATACATAATTAATTAATAGACGTATGTAATTAATAGACACAAAAGTATGAAACACACACACAACTCATTAATTTATAGTAGAAATCCAGACAAATTGCATGCGTACTCAATTTATAGACAAGTACACCATATGTAGATGTCTGGAAGTGCTATTTCTCTTCAGCGTTTAGCTCGTTCAACCATAGTCGTGTATTTTAAATGGATTCACAAGGAACCCGTTGGCATCCTGTGCTGAATCTACCTGTGCTACATCAACATCGACAAATACCTTATTCCTTAAAAGCACAAAACAAAACAAAACTCGTACAGTAGTCCGAAATGTTTGCTTTATCTCGAACCACAGCTGTTATATGGATAAATGTGCAAAAGAGAAATCATATTGCGTTAATTCTACTGCCATAAACGATCTCTCAAAGCCTCAAATACCTCTCCCGATTTAAGAACGGATGCAGCGTACCAACCATCAGCGTGCTTGAAGCAAAGATATAAAGTTATTGCCTGATTGACAAAGTTCAGTAACTAAATTTCAGAACTGCTTTTCACGATAAGCCACCGAACAGCTGTAAGAAATTTGCTCACTTCCTGAGAATTTCTCGTCAAACGGAGGCCGTTTAGTGGATATTAACAAAATTCCTTCATGGTATCAAGAGGTGAAGATCATAATTTGCATTAACACCGATTAGTCCTTCACCAGTGTCAGTGTGTGTTGTCTACAGTGTCTACAGTGTTGTAGTGCATATTCATAATGTTAGGAAAAGGCACAATTGTAATTGTTGTACCTATACCTGTATTGCAGAATATCTACACCTGCTTTTCTGAAACTTGGGTTTCATATTTATAAGAGGTGTTAAAAAGGTATTGGGAATGACATGCTCATCCAGGATTTGCCAAATATTTCTTTATTTTTTTTTAAATGACAAATAAATGAACAAGAAGACGTCATGCGGAACACGATACTTGCAAAATCCACCCCCCATCCCCAAGAAAAAAAAATTCCATTGATACAGCAAATTGTCCATTTCATCAAGATTAAAATTGACAATCTTGATCAAAGCTCAGGTCAACAGGAAGAAAAGTGACGATTTTTCAGATGAAAAATGATGATTTTGTAACGTTGACCTTGAGTTGACCTTTTGACCTCAAAAATAGTTGGTTTCCTATTTAGTGACTCAATGTGCAAATGCTGTTCAATTTTCAAGTCAATCGGATGAAAATTGAGGATTTAAAAAACTTGGCCTATGTTGACCTTTTGGCCTATGATGACCTCAAAAATAGTTGGTGGTTGAATTCAGTGACCATATATGTAAATCCTCTTAGAAGTTCAAGTCAATCAAATGAAAATTGGTGATTTTAGAAATTCGGACTATGTTGACCTTTTGTCCTATGTTCACCTAAAATATAATTTGTGGTTGAATTCAGTGACCAAATATGCAAGTCATCTTCAAATTTCAAGTCAATCGGATGAAAATTGAGGATTTTAGAAATTTGGCCTATGTTGACCTTTTGGCCTATGTTGACCTCAAATATGCTTGGTGGTTGAATTCAGTGACGAGATATGCAAGTCCTCTTCAAATTTCAAGTCAATCGGATGAAAATTGAGGATTTTAGAAATTTGGCAAAGTTGGTGACCTTTGGCCTATGTTGACCTTTTGACCTTTTGACCCCAAAAATAGGCTTATCAATTGGGACGACCTATACAACTTGGTGAAGTTTCGTGACGATCGGTTTAGAATTGTGACCTGTAGGCCGGTGACAAACAGACAAACAGGCAGACAGACAGACAGAACCATAAACGCAAGCGACCAATATACTTGAAAAATCTTCGATTTTGCAAGTAATAAATCTCACCGATGTCCCCTGTGCCTGTCCACATTACCCTCCATACTCCCCCACGTTTCCCCTATAAAATCAAGTTGATTGAATGAATGTGTTGATAAAGAGCAGGAATGACGGGCCAAATGCCCTTCTGTGTCTAAGTTCCATGTAGTAGGCCTACTTGACAGGCATAGCGTAAACTACAATTTATGGTCTCCATACTTTATCATAAGCACACAAACGAGGAACCACACAAATGCTGCATTGACAATGTAGTTCACGTGCGGTTGCTAATTTTCCCAGAATCAAATTCAACACAACAAATATTCTCAGTAAAAATGACGTCACTACATTACATTGGAAGCCTAGCAATAGAGGTGTGCTAAGAATAGCTAAGAATATTACACATACCTGCGTTAAGATTAATAACGCCTGTGATCATCAAAGCGACCGTTCCAATAGTAGTCGGTTGGCCAGATCTAGTAAAGTTGTTTGGTTTAGGTTTCCTGTTCCTAAGCACCTGTTCCCTGTATACCTACAACCTTTCCTCATCTTTTTAAGGGCCGTTGTCGCACATTTTCTGACCGGTTGTAAGTTCGAGAGTGTTGCGTTAGTTTTCAGGAAGGTAAAAGTAATATGGCTTTATTTTCAGACGACAATGAAAATTTTACAAAATGTCTTAATTTTATTAGTCCCCTACCACTGTACACCGGAGGGACTATAGGTTTGCACGCCGTCCCTCCGTCCATCAGTCCGTCACGCAAAGAACAGTTTTCCGGACTTTTTTTTCTAAACGCTTAAAGCTAAAGAATTCAAACTTGGCACATGGTTTCCTCATGATAAGTTACAGGTCAAGTTCGAACTCCACGACGTTTCGATCATTTTTGACAAAGTTATGGCACTTTGAACTTTGGGGATTCTGATAATTCTGATGATCCTTAACTCGGTGCCATTTTAAGTTTTAATTTCATTTAAAAAAGATTTTCTCTGCAATAATTGGACCGATTGAGATCAAATTTTCACCATATGATGGACTCAGTCTGTAGAATATTTTAATGGTAATTATTACGTCACAGGTCACGTGGTTCGGCCGCCATATTGTTTTTCGTGAAAACACAAAAACCCCTTTTTCTCTGCAACGGCTGAACAGATCGAGGCCAAACTTTGCATGCAGAAGCAAATCCCATGACGCATACCCATGACGAACAAAAAAAGTCAGCGAGCATGACGTCATGCTACACATGGTTTCAGAGTTATGACGTTTTTAAGCATGAACCTTTAAAACCGAGCTCCTCCCTCATTTTTGATCCAATCGAGGGGAAACTTCACAGATCTGTTCAGCACTAAAATGTCCTTTTGGAATTTGCGATAGGGCAAGTGGTTTGGCAGATATCGTTAATTAAACGAAAATATTTATTTTAAAAATGGATATCTCTTGTTTATTCTAGAGTTCTCCTCAAGCCGCACCGCGCGCCCTCAGCCTCGTCTTGCGAACGGCAACAGCGCGACACAGCGCGCGCTTTCGGGAGGGGCGGAGCCAAGCCGAGCAACATATATATATACACATCGATCATTGATCGTGAACCGGAAAATATAATAAATTACTGATATTTAGCGACTCGAAAGGTTCTTTATCAACAACTTATTTTCTCGTGCTTCTGCTGACCTGTCTGCAAGGTGTATAAATCGAAGTCCCGAGTGCGAATCACAGGTGAGCCCGTCCTGAGGTAATTAGCGATTGGGAACGATTCGGAACCTGTGGATAAATAATCCTTGGTAATTTCCCCAACAGTTTTCCGGATGACAGACTGCTGGTAGGGGACATGTATTGCAGCGCAATACTCAGAATGCTTGTTAATCTTGTTTCTCACAGTCTGAGAGTCCTTCAGGTGCTTTTTTGCAAACTCCAAGCGGGCTTTCATATGTCTTTCACTGAGGAGAGGCTTCCGTCTGGCCACTCTGCCATAAATCACAGATCGGTGGAGTGTTGCAGTGATGGTTGTCCTTCTGGAAGTTTCTCCCATCTCCACGCAGGATCTCTGGAGCTCAGCCAGAGTGACCATCGGGTTCTTGGTCACCTCTCTTACCAAGGCCCTTCTCCCCCGATTGCTCAGTTTGGCCGGGCGGCCAGCTCTAGGAAGAGTCCTGGTTGTTCCAAACTTCTTCCATTTAAGAATTATGGAGGCCACTGTGCTCTTGGGAAACTTCAATGCAGCAGAGATTTTTTTGTAGGCTTCCCCAGATCTGTGCCTCGACACAATCCTGTCTGAGCTCTGCAGGCAGTTCCTTCGACCTCATGGCTTGGTTTTTGCTCTGATATGCATTGTCAGCTGTGAGACCTTATAGAGACAGGTGTGTGCCTTTCCAAATCATGTCCAATCAATTGAATTTACCACAGGTGGACTCCAATAAAGGTGTAGAAACATCTCAAAGATGATCAAGAGAAATGGGAGGCACCTGAGCTAAATTTCAAGTGTCATAGCAAAGGGTCTGAATACTTATGTCAATGTGATATTTCAGTTTGTTCTTTTTAATAAATTTGCAAAACTTTCTAAAATCCTGTTTTCTCTTTGTCGTTATGGGGTATTGAGTGTAGATTGATGAGGGAAAAAATGAATTTAAACGATTTCAGCATAAGGCTGCAACATAACAAAATGTGAAAAAGTGAAGGGGTCTGAATACTTTCTGAATGCACTGTAGCTCAATAACTGTTAAGTGCAAAAAGCAGGGGCACCAAGTTGTTGCAGGATTTGTCGAAAAACAGCCTCTTGAACGAAACAGAATGATTAATTTAAGAAAATCTGGTGAATAGTTCATCGATCGGCACCATATCCTTCTGCCTTCGACCCGATCCAACTTCATTGGATGATGGAGAACAAGCAGAACTTGCTGCAGTTCCTAACCACCGAATTGCTTAAAAGAACCAAGAGAACCTCACACAGAATCACATGGTTGTTGTTGTAGAAGGGTCCAAGACCCCTGAGGATTTTTTTTTCATCCCCTTGGTCAACCCACACAGCTGCTCCATTTGAAATCCTAAAATGATGAGGCTGACACCAAAATGATTTTACATGTCTTAGATGCATCAAGGAAAGGCTATGGTCGAATAATTGTTCACAGTGAAGATACCGTTGTAATAGTTTTGTTGACGTACTAGGTTGGGGGTATCCGTTCTCCCATGTATGAATGAGTGCATCCACATCGGAAAGCCATCACTTCATTTCTGTTCACGAGATTCATGAATTTCCACCACCAGCTATAAGTAGCCACTTTGCCAGCGTACCACGTGGTAACTGGTTGTGATCATTCAACCAGTCAATTGAGTGGCCCTGGTAAGAATTGTTTTATCTGGAAGACGTTCATTGCGCAATCAGAATTGCTACAACTGGAGAATGAAAGAGGTAAATTTGATTTGGAAAGAGCTGAGAAATTTGGCATGAAGCCTGCACTGCCCATACCAATTCACTTTGACCGAAAATGTTCCACACAGTTGTAAACTTGGACAAACTTCCACCGACCCAAGATTCTATCAAACAATACGTACTCCAGAGCCAGCACCAGTTCATTATATGGTGTTCCGCACACATGTATCGCTCGCTACCTGATATACCATCGGTGGAAGAACATGGGTGGAGGACAAACCAACAGACTTATGCAGACCATTCTAAAGACATGCCTACTGATGGCCGTTTCATGGCCAGACGTATTGAACTGTAAATGCACTACCAGCAAATGATGTTCCTAGCGATGTAATTGTGTCGGCAATAACAAGGAATGCTCATTGTTCGTTCTCTTCTTTGTGGTGAATGCTTCTTTGGTGGGTTGTGTTGTTTGCTGCCTGCTTTCTTCTCTTTGTGGTTCCCGCCTGGTCCTGCATGGTCCTGGGATGCACGTTGGTTTGTGGTTTAAGGAGTCCCAGAGGTGTTGGCTGTGAAAGCAGCTGTACCATGGATAAATTAATTAAACATAATCATATTGCACTGCAGTCACGTATGTTTTGTTGATTGTTCACAGTAAAAGCACCAATGTCTAACCCATTCCTGTACCAGACTGT
This sequence comes from Myxine glutinosa, assembly GCF_964187855.1. Lineage (NCBI taxonomy): Eukaryota > Metazoa > Chordata > Myxini > Myxiniformes > Myxinidae > Myxine > Myxine glutinosa. The sequence continues at coordinate 95,105,284 of NC_136264.1, read as the reverse complement.
GCCCACGCTGATCGGGACCTCAACAGCCAACTGGGTCGACGAGCGCACCCACCCTCAAACACCTCCACCTTGTGTGCGAGCTTCACATATGGACCCGGGGTGCGTCCCGTTAGCAAGCAGCATGCTATCACTTGCCAAGTGGATTGCTTGATTCAAAGCACTCCAGCAAGCTCTCCAATGGAACAGAGTGCTCAGCACCACTTAACATGGTGGTCGCCATGTATACAATGCTGTCATGATACTCAAACAAATGCTGCCCAGTCCGTCACTTTAAGGTTTCCTCGATCCTCTTGTGACAATTTCCCCAAAACAAATTTATTGTGTTAGCAGCAGCTATAATATTATGCGTATACATAACAGAGTACAGGGGTATGCCTCTGAACATTGAATTGGTTGTAGTATCGTTTTGCATCCGACTATGGTGGCCATGTTTGCTAACATAAAGCACCTCTTTCCATCACTTGCTCCACTTGCAAAGTGGTCGATATGGAATGGCAGGCTTGGAAAGCGATAGCAAGCTGCTTGCTAACGGAACACACCCCTGGTTTCTCTTTCTCTGACTCGTCTTCTTTTCTCTCTCTGTCCTGCATGCCCCGAGTAATAATCTCTTTCTCTACTGTCTGCTCTCTCTGTAAAGTAATACTCACTGCTCACCTTCACTCTTTCATTCCTCTTTTCTCCCGCCTCTGGAACAAACTCCCTCACTCTCTCCAATCCCACTCATCCCTTCAGTTCAGGTCTTTAAAACAGCTGTTCACCACCGTCTATCTCCCCCCCTCCCCCCCCCCCCCCCCATCCAAAACCTTGATCTTTTATACCCCTGTTAATTCACCCCAGATCCACTTTTCTGAAATACCGACTTCTTTCCTGGAAGTCCTAGCTGTGTCCCTGTGTTTTTTTTTTTTAGCTCTCCCACCCATCCCTTCTCACACCTCTTTCCCCCCAAGCCCACTCCCTCCCACAGATCTCCTGATGTCCCTGCTCTCAAATGTTGTACTTGTGTGCTTCCCCCGATCTCCCCATCTTGTCTTCCGCTCCCTTTATTTCGTCTTATGTGTCCGTTTGTTTTTTTGTCATTAATGTTCGCTCTTACACAAGCCTTGATCTTGTATCCCCCCCCCCCCCCCCCCCAAAAAAAATAGGCCTGGATAAATTAGTTCCTTTTGTGGACCCCCTCAATAATTACTACTGAATAGTCTGTGTAATTGCAAATAGCAAATGTAATCCCGTGGGACACTTGGTGGTACAAACATGGGAGTGGTGTCATTTTTTCATCAGATCATGCAAGGTCAATCAGTTTGCATGCACTGAGGCTTGTTTGTCCATGGCGGATGAACGGTGTAAGAATCCATCAAATGTTGAGCGACAGATCGAGGACTCTGACTCGGATGCAGAAGACGAAGAAATAGACACACATTAACTGCATTGCATTCTTGAGTCGTTAGGTTATTACTGATCATGGTTCAATCATCATGGGAAACACGCTCTTCTGTTTCTAATATATCTCAAACCAATTTGGAATGTCAACAAACAAGCCAAGAATTGTATTGTAAAACTCAATAGAGTTATGTCTGCGTTGTTTGTTCAATCACGCCAATTTATACAGCATAGTCTTTGCTGAAGGGGTTCAATTATTTTAGCATCGCTGCATGGGAAAAGAAAATATGCAATACATGTGATAACCATAAAGTTATTGTGGTAAAATTAACCCGAAATAGGCATTCCCAATAATAAAAGTTTAAACAAGCGTTACGCCGAGGTCCCCCGTCGGTGAAGTGATGTGAGTTGACAAAGTGGAAGACGCAAGGCGGCCATCTTGGATTTTGACGTGGCGACCCAATTTTCAATAGCGTTCTTCCTTATGCCTAGATACACCCACACAGCAGATTAAAAGTTGGTACTTCGCTTATTTTTCAAGATATTCCACTCACAATGTTCAGACATACATGGCGGCGGCCATCTTGGATTTTGACGTGGCGACCCAATTTTCAATAGGGTTCTTCCTTATGCCTAGATACACCCACACACCAGATTATAAGTTGGTACTTCGCTTATTTTTCAAGATATTCTTCTCACAAGGTTCAGACATACATGGCGGCGGCCATCTTGGATTTTTACGTGGCGACCCAATTTTCAATGGAGTTCTTCCTTGTGCCTAGATACACCCACACACCAGATTATAAGTTGGTACTTCGCTTATTTTTCCAAGATATTTCCCTCACAAGGTTCAGACATATATGTGGTGGCGGCCATCTTGGATTTTGACGTGGCGACCCAATTTCCAATAGCGTGCTTCCTTATGCCGAGATACACCCACACGCCAGATTAAAAGTTGGTACTTCGCTTATTTTTCAAGATATTCAGCTCACAAGGCTCACATTCAGCATACATGGCATCAGACATACATGGCGGTGGCCATATTGGATTTTGACGTGGGTTGGACCCACATACCAAATTTGAATGCGGTCCTTCACTTACGCACGCACGCCCGCACGCACGCACGCACAGACGGACGGACACACGGACGGAGGGGAAAGCCATAATCCCCCTTTCGCTCCACGGTGCGACAGGGGACAAAAACGTCATGTGACAATGGGAAAAAGTGATTCAGCTTGACTGTTGCAATTATTTTCAGATTTTTTTCTCAATATAGCCTGGTGACCTTATTTTTTTTACTCTTGAGTATTTATGATACACCATTAAATTGGAAATTCGATCTCCTTTCTAATGATATAAAATACTTATATGTTTTACTCGTGGGGTATGCTTACACATTGTGTAAGCAATAACAAACCCTGCATCCTGCATAGGTATATAATAAATAGAAGCTTTATGATTATAGGGAAGCTTCACCTACCTGTTGCTAGATATCAATTTAGGTGTATTTATTTATTCATTTCTTTTATGGACCCGTTTACTGTTTTTACATCACTTTTCATTGAGATTTTTATTTCACCGTTGACAGTTATAGAAAGTACAATTCTCAAATGCTAGATATCGATTGAGGTTACTTTTGTTTTGTTTTTTTACGTCTGTGTTTACAGTTTTTTTTAACGTAAATTTTCATTGACGGACGCTTTCCAATGGTCCTGGTATTTTTCCTGGTGTACCGGCTTCGATGTCCGTTGGCATGGCAAATTTAAACTTTCTACGACACCCGGAAGGTACCGAACAGTAATATCAGTCAGCCAGTAGTTCAAAAGAGCTATATACATATATATATATATATATATATATATATATATATATATATATATATATATATATATATATATATATATATAAAATGCCCATATATTTCAACTTTTGGCTGTTAAACCTGAACCACACCCTTAAATTTTAAGTATGAAAAATGAGTAATTTTTATGCATATTTGAATGTGCGACTATGCAGTATACAATGTCATCTACACAAAAAGTGATCCCACAATTTAGTTCCACTCTCACCAGGCCATGACCCTGAGGGATCGTACTAACAGGATACATACTCAAACCAAGCCTGTGGTGCAAAGTAAGCGAACTCGTTTTTCACTGGCTCCGCGTCCTTGACAATAAGGCCGTTTCAATGTCGTCATCGCAAATATTTGAATCCAAGTCATCTGACTGCATCATCCGCATCAACGTTGGCGCAGAGTTTCACATATCTACCGCACGTACAGATTTCACTGTATTGTAGAACCTGTTTTACGAAGAACATGTCAGGAACTTGAGGCATTTGTCTGTAAATTGTTGAATGCAAAATTAAATTTTTATATTGAAGTTCACCTGGTATTTGACACTTACAAGAATGAGTCATTAAAAACTGCAATAAGAGAACACCAGAAAAGATCATATCCAGTTCAGTACAACATTACTTCGCCTATAACTTGTGTCACATGAAAAAACTAGAACGGCATTTGGTAGAGAGCATACCTCCACCAGGCAGAATGGTTTACGTTTTGTATCCCACTGATAGGTCGGATCTGGATCCAGACCTGAACCAAAATCTGATTGGCTTGTTCTTGTCACCGACCCAACTCATCCACCTAGTTTTGTCATAAGTCGTACACAACTTTTTGAAATATCATGCTATATATAGTTTTTGGCCCTATCACTCAATGGTGAAGAAACACTTAAAATTGTATCAGATCCAGATTCGGTTCTTCACCAACATCGAATCATTTTGTCCTCGTCACAAACCCAAACTCTCCACGAAATTTCAGTCGAATGCGTCCACAACTTTTTGAGATATCCTGTTCACAGACAAACAGACAAACCATCAGGGATGAAAACATAACCTCCACCCACCTTCGGTGGGGGAAGCAACAAAAGATGAATTAATAAATTTTCGTGCTGAAGAGCTTGTGGAATATGCCAAGAAAAATAAAAAGTTGGTAGGCAATGCATTAAAGGCGAGTCACATAGACGTAACATGCCTAGAGGAAGCAGATACAAAGATTATATTGGCTAATTGTCTGGCTAATTGAGGAGGACACACACAGTCCACCTGGCTAATTGAGGAGCTAAAAAACTAGACATAGCTTATATTTGCTTGACACTGATGTTATGTAGGTCCTTGCACTCCGAGGATATACCCCATGCTTCCACCAGATTTAGGACTCATCATTGGACATGGTATAGAGGCAATATGTGAGCCTTTGTCCCAAAAACCACGCACTTGAACCACTGAAGGCCTCTGCGTTGTCTGGCTTTCATGCCTTATCAGGAGCAGATAGATGTCACAGGATCATTTGCTGGTAAGGGTAAAGTGACATGGTGGCAAGCTTTCAGTTCAACAAGCGACGGTGTTCTGGAAGCTTTATGAAAGCTGGGAAGTTCACCATCTGTCTCTGAAGAGGTGATGCATGCACTCAAAAATATTGGCTGCCTAGTGTACCGTATGTGCCACAAACAAATATGGCAGACATTAATGATGTGAGGTGGTGGCTATTTACAAAGAAACAACTTCAAAGTGAGAGACTTCCACTGACAAGAGGATCTCTATACCCTGTAAATCAGAGGGATAATCTACAGGCAATTCAATGGCATCAAGACATTCGGCAATATCCCAAACTCCCATCACCTTCAAATCTTGGATGGAAACAAGTTGGAGATAGATTCGGGCCTATTGTATGCATGGTGCCCTATGCTCCTGGTACTATTTTGGAACTTTGCAGGTGTTGGTGTGTGCAATGTACAGTAGGTGTGTTCCACGATGTACAGTCACTTGAAAAAGTAAGTACACCCCATGTAAAGTTTTGACTTTTTCAACATATTTCAACATACAGCTATTTGATCTTCATTTCAACAATATTGATAGATAAAGGTGATATAATATAACAAATATCATGAAACATTTACATTTTGTAGTCCATTGTATCATTTAAATAAACATAAATGCAAATTTCGCATGTGGAAAAAGTAAGTACACCCTTGGCTCCAATAGGTGGTATTGCCCCCTTTGGCAGAAACAACCTCAAGTAGGCGTTTCTTATAACTGTTTACCAGTCTCTGACATCGACTGGGAGAAATTTTTGCCCACTCCACCACGCAGAATTCTTTCACCTGTGCAATGTTTGAGGGGTTTCTTGCATGCACAGCTCGTTTCAAATTCCCCCACAACATCTCGATGGGATTTAGATCCGGGCTTTGACTTGGCCATTCCAGAACCCTCCATTTCTTTCTTTTCAGCCATTTCTTGGTGGATTTACTCCTATGTTTAGGGTCATTGTCATGTTGCAAGGTCCACCTTCGGTTGAGCTTCAACTTTCCGACAGATGGCCTCACATTATCCTCAAGCACCCTCTGGTACAATGAAGAATACATAGTGGATTATATGATGATGAACTTCCCAGGCCCTGATGCAGCAAAGCTGCCCCAAACCATAATATTTCCACCACCATGCTTTACAGTTCGTATCAGGTTCTTGTGGTCAAATGCTGTCTTTGGTTTTCGCCAAACATGTCTTCTGGTACTGTGGCCAAAGAGCTCTACCTCCGTCGCCTTCATCGCCCCATCGTAGGGCGATGAAGACTCATCTGCCCAGAGCACATTGTTCCAGAAGTGCTGGTCTTTGCCTAGGTGTTCATTGGCAAACTTTAGTCTTGCCCTGATGTTCTTTCTGGACAACAAAGGTTTCCTCCTGGCACACCTCCCATGTAGATCAAATTTGTGCAGCCTCTTTCTAATGGTAGACTCGTGCACTTTGACATCAACAGTGGCAAGAGCTACCTGTAGGTCCCGTGATGACATTCTGGGGTTCTTAGAGACTTCTTTCAGCATCTTGCGGGCTGCTCTCGGGCTGAACTTACTGGGGTGGCCTGGCCTGAACAAGTTGGCAGTTGTGTGGAATCTTCTCCACTTGTAGATGCTCTTCCGGACAGTCGAATGATTGATTTCAAATTGTTTGGAGGTCTTTTTAAATCCCTTCCCAGACTCGTAGGCATCTATAACCTTCTTTCTGAAGGCCTCAGAGATTTCTTTTGATCTAAGCATGGTGACGCCGCACACTTCAACAACAAAGAGCAAACCAAACGAAATGTCTGAGGTTTAAATAAGACAGGTTCCTCCAAGATCCTCTCTAACGATGTTCTAATCATTTGCACCTGAGCTGGTGTACCTGATTCTAATTTTAGGTATTTGAAGCAGTGATAAATGTAGGGGTGTACTTACTTTTTCCACGTGCGAAATTTGCATTTATGTTTATCTAAATTATACAATGGACTACAAACTGTAAATGTTTCATGATATTTATTATATTATATCACCTTTATCTATCAATATTGTTGAAATGAAGATCAAATAGCTGTATGTTGAAATATACACAAAGAATTAAGTTAAGCACCCCTACACAACGAATTAAGGTAAGCACCCCCTAATATATATTCTTTGTGTATATGTATACATTGGCATATATTCTAAGGTATGTGAGATCAAATAATGATTGGTATGACATTAGCAATTATCCATTGATGAAATGCAGATGAGTGCACTCATCTGCGACGCCCATCGAGTCAGTGATCCGATCACGTGGGTCCTACACACGTTATTGACGCAAAGATCGCTAGAGGTCTTCTCAGAACAATGACTGTACGTTAGAAAACATAAACGTCATCCACACTGTCCGTGATGGACCTATAGCTCCATACTTAAATTGAGGTGAAAATATGCCTAAAATTCCCAAAAAATTTCACCTTAAATTATTCAGAATAACATATTGAAAACGGCATGATTGTTATGTTTTTATGTGACCATAATATCACTTCTCCAGAAAATATAGCAATATCATGGGTATATTACACTGTTTTGACGACAGCAAACTTGTAATGTGCGAGGTTGTAAAAAAACGGGGGGGGTGCTTAACTTAATTCTTTGTGTATATGTTGAAAAAGTCAAAACTTTACATGGGGTGTACTTACTTTTTCACGTGACTGTATCTGCAAGACAAATAAACTGAAGTGCACATAAATGTGCAACTGCAGCGGAGATGAGGAACTCTGCGACATCTTTGATGCTGATGTTGCAGATTCAGATGATTTGGATTAAAATATTAGCGATGATGACATTGAAACAGCCTAAGCTACATTACTCTCATCTCATATGTTTCATTGGATTGTTTATTTGTGTATTGCATTTATGTTTTGAATCCATTTCATGAATGTATAATTCTAGTTGGCATAATAAATAAATAAATAAATATATTCATGCTCACTATAATTCATAGACCGGTGTTTGTTTGTGTGTTTGTCGTGCTACTCCTATAGTTCTGACCTGATTACATCCTACATAGTATCAGCATGACCTCAAATAGTGTATAGGGGTGTATTTATCCTTGCCGGTTGTCCTGGGGGACAAGAGGAGGGAAGCAAATTCTCTATGTAAATGTTTATCGTGTAGCGCTGACTCCAGGTGGGAGAGGGTATTACAAGCCCCCCCACCCCCTATCAGTCCAGTATTCTTCTCCCTAACCCATATTACCCCACGCTTTTTGAAAGAAAAAAAAAACGGCCGAATTTTTAAATCAGCCCATCTGTCTTTAATCAGCCCAAACACCATACACTTTTCATCATACACTTTTCATACTCATTTTCACTCCTCACCTTTACATTCTCTCTCTTTCATTTCTCTTTCCTCACATTTATCAATGAAGTTATTTTATTTAAGGTCTGGCCTCAATGAGGACTTTATAGTCCATGACTGGAGCCTTCAACATAAAAAAAATGCAATCAACATTGGGAGATGCATGTCATATGTAACAAAAACAAGATCAAAAGTCTAACGGCTGCATAGCCGGGCTTGTAAAATATTATAAACCACAAACACACATGATAAGCTTTTTAAACAGTCGCTAATGCTGTTTTTAACATTAAACAAAGAAATTTGGAGGAATCCAGACATCCATGAGGTAAGTTTTACTTATAGAACTGAGCGAAGATCTACTGCAATCTATACACCCCATAAGGGTTGGAGGTGTGCTCATTTACCAGGCAGCTAGCTAGCGCTTGCCAAGCCAGCCATTCCTTAAGGGTTTTGAATGGAGTGCTTGCTCAAATGCTTTAACCACTTGGCGATCTCTCCACAATAAACTTGGTAAATGAACACACACCTAATGTTCTTGAGACCCGATCATAGAGAGACTGTAATCTATATATCCCAAAGAGGAATGATCTTTCATGCCGCTCTCGAAGTGAGCGGGTGTTTACGCCGTAATGACGTCATATACGTAATGACGTAGCATGACGGCCGGACACAAAACTTCCGCTACTTTAATATATATAAGATATATATATTTAACCTCGAGTAACGTTGCAGTCACTACAAAGGGATTAGTCTTACGATTAGATTTACTATAATAATAATAACGTTACATTATTATTACGAAAATTATATATATATTTTTTAACAGAGGTGAATTCCTTACTTCCGCTTTTACACTGCTTCAATCCATCAACTTTCCCTTCATGACATTAGGATTAAAGTGTTATGGTTATATTTACTATGATATTATTATTACTATGAAAACGATATGACTGAAACAATAGTTTTCTCGATAGACAAACATTGGCAGTAGATTGGGCCGCACTGAAGAGCTCAGTGACATTCAACATGGCACCTTCATAGGATGCCACCTTTCCAACAAGAGAGTTCGTCAAATTTTTGCCCTGCTAGAGCTGCCCCGGTCAACTAAGTGCTGTTATTGTGAAGTGGAAACGTCTAGGAGTAACAACAGCTCAGCCGTGAAGTGGTAAGCAACACAAGCTCACAGAACGGGACCGCCGAGTGCTGAAGCACGTAGCACGTAAAAATCGTCTGTCCTCGGTTGCAACACTCACTACCGAGTTCCAAACTGCCTCTGGAAGCAACATCAGCACAACAACTGTTCCTTGGAAGCTTCATGAAATGGGTTTCCATGGCCGAGCAGCTGTACACAAGCCTAAGATCACCATGCGCAATGCCAAGCGTCGGCTGGAGTGGAGTAAAGTTCACCGCCATTTGACTCTGGAGCAGTGGAAACGCGTTCTCTGGAGTGATGAATCAGGCTTCACCATCCGGCAGTCCCACGGACGAATCTGGGTTTGGCGGATGCCAGGAGAATGCTGCCTGCCCAGATGCATAGTGCCAACTGTAAAGTTTGGTGGAGGAGGAACAATGGTCTGGGCTGTTTTTCATGGTTCAGGCTAGGCCCCTTAGTTCCAGTGAAGGGAAATCTTAACACTACAGCATACAATGACATTCTAGACGATTGTTTGCTTCCAACTTTGTGGCAACAGTTTGGGGAAGGCCCTTTCCTGTTTCAGCATGACAGTGCCCCCATGCACAAAGCAAGATCCACACAGAAATGGTTTGTCGAGATCGGTGTGGAAGAACTTGAATGGCCTGCACAGAGCCCTGACCTCAACCCCATCAAGCACCTTTGGGATGAATTGGAATGCCGACTGCGAGCCAGGCCTAATCGCCCAACATCAGTGCCTGACCTCACCAATGCTCTTGTGGCTGAATGGAAGCAAATCCCCACAGCAATGTTCCAACAACTAGCGGAAAGCCTTCACAGAAGAGTGGAGGCTGTTATAGCAGCAAAGGGGAGGGTGGGGAGGGGGATGGGGAGAGGGGGATGGGGGGAGGGGGGGGGGGCGGACCAACTCCATATTAATGCCCATGATTTTGGAATGAGATGTTCGATGTTCGGGTGTCCGCATACTTTTGGTCATGTGGTGTACTTGTCAAAAATGTTTTTTTACCAAGTCACAAACAGACCCAGATGCAATGTCCTCCTCTCTGGCGAATGTAAAAATTCAAGACTGGTTAGATTTGTTGTAATACAGAACTCACCTGTGCTGCAATCACATCAATTTACCTAGTACCTGTATTAATCTGAGGTGGTGCTGGTGGTTTGTGTGCATCCTGTGACTGCCGATTGCATCATTTTCTGGGGGCGCAGCGGCTGCTGATGCAATACCTCTCTATAACTAGTCATCTGGTACTCATTTTTCCGACCTCGGAAGGTCAACCCACGTGATGTTAATTCAACGACATGAAGGTGGTTCAAACTCACGACTGTTGATTAAACCAACACCAGGCTTATTTTTCTTAAAATTAATTTTTCAAAAATAATGGTCTTTTATCACCCAAAAAGCTAATGCACGCCACACAGTCTGACAAAGTTTGTACGTTTTGACGCTTTGGTTGCAGAAAAGTCCTTGATTTTCATCCCTGGCCAATTGTCTACAGCGAATGGGTTATTAGTATGGAATCGGCACCTGAATCGCTACAACCATCCAAAGACAAATCGTATGACTTATCCGTGTACCTGAGTCCTGTACAACAAGAAAATACACATGTAACGTCTCACGAACTGAACTGACCGGAGATGATGGAGCTTTCTTATGAAACGTACCAGTGTGGTGTGCAGCCATCTCACGTGGTCGTCACGCCGAACAAAAGGCAGCTCTGCCGGCCAAATGGCAAGGATCGAGAATGAGCGAACGAAGGAGGAAGAGCAGCACGTGGAGCGAGAGGACGTGACACAGCGGAGCACAGGAGGGGATTTGTGAGCCGGCTCTGGGTGTGCGCGAGCACGTGCTGTGCTCGAGGCCGCCGGGTGGCACGAGGGCGGAAAAAGGCGGGGAAATCCCGAGGCCTGAGAACTGGGACATCCTGTCGCAGGGTGCTCGCCTTTTACAGGTAACATGACTCTTCAAAATGATTCACCAATTATTCATTTATACTTGTGCTCTTGTTTCTGCGTTAAACTCGATCTCACCAAGAGCTTTAAGCAAAATAGTCCGTATAGGCCATAGGCACCGTTTGTCTCTTGTACTTTTCCTACTCCTGTGCAAAAAGCACCTTTTATTCGGAAAATGTATCAAAATATATAATGGAAGTCGAGTCCGTTTGTCGCAACGTTTAATTCATGTCCGCTCTTAAATTACAGAAGAAAACGTTTCCAAGTGACTTTTACCATGGCAACCCCGTACAATTTCCTTCATTTCTGCATCGACAGTTAGGTTTTGGCAAACAGTTTTCTCTTTCTACTTTCACATTACTTTTAGAAGTCCAAGGAAGATACAACACTGGTACTATAACTACCACGTGGAAGATCGCAAACAGACTTTTAGCTACGTTACAGGCCGTACCAGTTTATCGTGGAAAAAAAAAAGACATCTGAGACTTTCCGATTGCGAGTCGACTCTTTATTTAACCGCAACCGTTAAACCTCTCCAAAACCCCTGCCGGGAAACCCCGTGCCGGAAAACCACCGCAAGAACTAAACTAAAGCATATTCACATATTAATATCACCAAAGGCCACGCATGCATACGCACACCTCCACTGGACTCTTGTCATTTTACTTACTTACACACACACACACACACACACACACACACACACACACACACACACACACACACACACACACACACACACACACACACACACACACCTCCCCCCCTCCCGGCAACGCCGGGTACTTCTGCTAGTTTTCAATAAATTTGAGAAAATGTCTAAAAACACTTTGTCACTTTGTCATTATAGGGTATTTGTGTGGATTCGTGACAAAAACAAAATCTCAATTGAATCCATTTTAAATTCAGGCTCCAACACAACAAAATGTGAAAAAATCAAGGGGTGTGAATACTTTCTCAAGGCACTGTGTGTATATATATGTGTATATATATATACTTTTTACAGGTACAATACAATTATATATACAATACAGGTACTAGGTATATATACTTACTTTTTCACGTGACTGTATATATACATATATATACTGAAACGCAAAAGAAACTTACCACCTTTGAAACCTTTAAATATCAACAATAACACTGCGTGTAGTAAATGTGTGAACTTATTTGTGGACAATAGTGTCCTCACTGTCAGACAAAACGGTCACAGATGGTCACTTGAACCTTCAATGGTCACTTCATAGCACAGCTGTTGAACAGCCGTTTTGACTGTCAGTGATTAGCCAAGGGGTACGGGATGATTTTAATGAGCTGCACGTGATGTTTGATATTGGCTTTTAAAAGGCCAGTGCAAAATGGGCATTTTGACCGAAAAATTTGACCATTTTGACCAACTTCAAAAAGACCGAAAACGCAAAAGAAACTTATCACTTGTTTGAAATGTAATAAAATTGTAACAGTTCAAAATAAAACAAACCAACAATTGCTAATTGAAACATTGGCATTTTATTGATGACGTGTCAAGTTTTTGACCAAGATACACCATCTCATCAGTTTGTTCTACAGTACAGAACAGCACAGGGTGCAATGTCAGTCCCCTTTCAATAGCGTGTGTGGCCACCATTGTTTTGGATACAGGCAGTGGATCGTCGGCGTATACTGCCTACCAGTCTTTGGATGGATTGCTGCTGGATTCTGTCCCACTCAGTCCTCAATGTCTGAAGCAGCTCTGCCCGTGTCCTGGCCCTGCCAACTACGCGTCTCCCAAGCTCATCCCACAGGTGCTCTATGGGATTCAGGTCAGGGGAGAGCGCAGGCCACTGCATGGTGTTGATGTTCTCGCCTTGGAGAAATGCAGTGGTAAAGCGAGCAGCATGGGGACGAGCGTTGTCATGCTGAAAGGTTCTCAGTTCTGGGTGGTCTAGCAGGAATGGCAGCAGATGAGGTCGCAGGATGTTATCCACATACCGCTGGGCGTTAAGATTCCCATCCACAACCACCAGTGGCGTCCTGTACCGGCCTGATATGGCGGCCCACACCATCACACTTGGGCCACCCCACCTGTTGGCTTGACGCACGCAACAATCGGCATATCGCTCACCAGTTCTTCTCCAGACACGCTCACGCCCATCAGGACTGTCCACACAGAACCTTGACTCATCGCTGAAAGCGACCTCGTTCCACTGCGCCAAGGTCCACCGCTGATGCTGCTGGCACCATCTCTTTCGGTTGCGGCGATGGGCAGCCGTCATCATGGGGCCTCTGTATGGTCTTCTGGCAGTCAGACCATAGTCATGCAGTCATCTTCATACAGTATCATCGGAGATCCGTGGGTTTGCACGCCCCGGAGTTTCTGCCGCAGTGTGGGATGCTGGACGGAATCGATCCCGCAGGTGACTTCGGACCATCTGCCTGTCCTGCCTTGCAGTGGTGACTCTTGGCCTCCCTGATTGAGGTCTGTCATCTGCAGAGTTGTGGAGGGTGTCTCTGACCACCAGGGCCGATATCGTCTGGTGTAAACAGCCATGGCGACGTGCCACCTCACGGTAGCTCAGTCCGCCTTGCAGCATGCCCAGGGCATGCTGCCGTTGATCCCGTGACAATCGTGGCATGTTGATTGAAATGCCCATTTTGCACTGGCCTTTTTAAAGCCAATATCAAGACATCACGTGCAGCTCATTAAAATCATCCCGTACCCCTTGGCTAATCACTGAGAGTCAAAACGGCTGTTCAACAGCTGTGCTATGAAGTGACCATTGAAGGTTCAAGTGACCATCCGTGACCGTTTTGTCTGACAGTGAGGACACTATTGTCCACAAATAAGTTCACACATTTACTACACGCAGTGTTATTGTTGATATTTAAAGGTTTCAAAGGTGGTAAGTTTCTTTTGCGTTTTCGGTCTTTTTGAAGTTGGTCAAAATGGTCAAATTTTTCGGTCAAAATGCCCATTTTGCACTGGCATTTTAAAAGCCAATATCAAGACATCACGTGCAGCTCATTAAAATCATCCCGTACCCCTTGGCTAATCACTGACAGTCAAAACGGCTGTTCAACAGCTGTGCTATGAAGTGACCATTGAAGGTTCAAGTGACCATCCGTGACCGTTTTGTCTGACAGTGAGGACACTATTGTCCACAAATAAGTTCACACATTTACTACACGCAGTGTTATTGTTGATATTTAAAGGTTTCAAAGGTGGTAAGTTTCTTTTGCGTTTCAGTATATATACACTGAAACGCAAAATAAACTTACCACTTGTTTGAAATGTAATAAAATTGTAACAGTTCAAAATAAAACAAACCAACAATTGCTAATTGAAACATTGGCATTTTATTGATGACATGTCAAGTTTTTGACCAAGATACACCATCTCATCAGTTTGTTCTACAGTACAGAACAGCACAGGGTGCAATGTCAGTCCCCTTTCAATAGCGTGTGTGGCCACCATTGTTTTGGATACAGGCAGTGGATCGTCGGCGTATACTGCCTACCAGTCTTTGGATGGATTGCTGCTGGATTCTGTCCCACTCAGGCCTCAATGTCTGAAGCAGCTCTGCCCGTGTCCTGGCCCTGCCAACTACGCGTCTCCCAAGCTCATCCCACAGGTGCTCTATGGGATTCAGGTCAGGGGAGAGCGCAGGCCACTGCATTGTGTTGATGTTCTCGCCTTGGAGAAATGCAGTGGTAAAGCGAGCAGCATGGGGACGAGCGTTGTCATGCTGAAAGGTTCTCAGTTCTGGGTGGTCTAGCAGGAGAATGGCAGCAGATGAGGTCGCAGGATGTTATCCACATACCGCTGGGCATTAAGATTCCCATCCACAACCACCAGTGGCTTCCTGTACCGGCCTGATATGGCGGCCCACACCATCACACTTGGGCCACCCCACCTGTTGGCTTGACGCACGCAACAATCGGCATATCGCTCGCCAGTTCTTCTCCAGACACGCTCATGCCCATCAGGACTGTCCACACAGAACCTTGACTCATCGATGAAAGCGACCTCGTTCCACTGCGCCAAGGTCCACCGCTGATGCTGCTGGCACCATCTCTGTCGGTTGCGGCGATGGGCAGCCGTCATCACGGGGCCTCTGTATGGTCTTCTGGCAGTCAGACCATAGTCATGCAGTCGTCTTCGTGCAGTATCATTGGAGATCCGTGGGTTTGCACGCCCCGGAGTTTCTGCCGCAGTGTGGGATGCTGGACGGAATCGATCCCGCAGGTGACTTCGGACCATCTGCCTGTCCTGCCTTGCAGTGGTGACTCTTGGCCTCCCTGATCGAAGTCTGTCATCTGCAGTGTTGTGGAGGATGTCTCTGTCCACCAGGGGCCGTTATCGTCTGGTGTGAACAGCCAAGGCGACGTGCCACCTCACGGTAGCTCAGTCCGCCTTGCAGCATGCCCAGGGCACGCTGCCGTTGATCCCTTGACAATCGTGGCATGTTGATTGAAATGACCATTTTGCACTGGCCTTTTTAAAGCCAATATCAAGACATCACGTGCAGACTCATTAAATCATCCCGTACCCCTTGGCTAATCACTGACAGTCAAAAACGGCTGTTCAACAGCTGTGCTATGAAGTGACCATTGAAGGTTACAAGTGACCATCCGTGACCGTTTGTCTGACAGTGAGGGACACTATTGTCCACAAATAAGTTCACACATTTACTACACCGCAGTGTGTATTGTTGATATTTAAGAGGTTTCAAAGGTGGTAAGTTTCTTTTGCGTTTCAGTATATATATATATATATATATATATATATATATATATATATTATATATTTATATATATATATATATATATATATATATATATATATATATATATATATATATATATATATACATACATGTATATATATATATATATATATATATAATATATATACATACATGTATATATATACTGTATATATATATATATATATATATATACAATATATAATATATACTGTATATATATATATATATATATATATACATATATATATATATACTAGCAGAGGTACCCGGCTTTGCACGGGAGTGGGAGGAGGAGGGGAGGGAGAAGAGGAGGGGAGGGAACGGGGGGGGAGGGGGGAGGGGGAAGCGGGGGAGGAGGAGGGGAGGGGGAAGAGGAGGGGAGGGGGAATGGGGGGGGAGGGGGAAGGGGGGGTGGTGGGAGGGGAAGGGGGGAGGGAAGGGGTGCGGGGGTGCCCAGGGGAAGAAGGGCCCCTCCCCTCCCCCTCCCCCCCCCTTTCCTCCCCCTCCTCACCCTCCCCCTTCTCCCCTCCCCCTCCCCCTTCCCTCTCCCCCTCCCCCCTCCCATCCCCTTCCCCCTCGTTCCCCTCCCCTTCTCTTCCCCCTCCCCTCCTCCTCCCCCTTCACACCAGGGGGTTGACTCAGCCTGTCATCCCACCGAGGTCGGAAGTCGGAACTCATTGTCGTCAAATAAATGTAGCCTGATGTTTTCACTCTTTGTCACATGCCGTTGTCCCATGTCAATCGGATGAAGTTGAAAAATTAACGTTACGAAGGTTCTCTGGACGACGTACTGATTCCGAATAATGAAGTTGAAAAATTAACGTTCCGAAATACGCTAATTACGCTAACAGAAGCGCTGGAGGAGCACTGCGCTCCCTCCTTAGATTCCCTCCCTCTTCTGCTAGCGCTAATTACGCGTAACACACTAATTTTAAAACCCGAAGTTTTTTTAATTTTAAGGTGTGCTGTAGTCAGAAGCGCTAGAAGCGCTGCGCTCCCTCCTTCGAATCCCTCTCTCTTCTGCTAGTGCTAATAATACGCTAATTTTAAAACCCGAAATTTTTAATGTTTATGTCTCCGTGACATTCCTGGGGACCATCCCGAGTCGAACAGTACTTTCCGCTCGCAAATCCGTCCACGGGTTCTCGAGATCTTAGAGATCGTAGATCAGGATACAGACACAGAGGCCAACTCTACTTTATATATATAGATAGACGGCAGACTCTTGGTTTTTAGAAGCTAATTAGCTGCATTATGATCGGATGTCATAACGCCTAACGGCGGCATAATTTTTTTTATTGTTTCTAAGCCAAATAAACATGAAAACAATAAGAAAATGACAAAACAATAACTTTAATAAACACTCAACGGGATCTGTCCCAAAAAATGTGCGGGAAAAGGACGTGATAAAGCGAAAATAAATGTCAGAGGGGTGATTCGAACCCCGGACTCTGAAAGATAGGCGTCATGCTAACAGCCTCGACCACTTCGACCCGTCATTTCCGGAAAGCTATTTGTGAGAGTGACTTGAAACGAAAGATTATTTACGCGCTGCTGAAAGGTATTTATGCGTTATTATTTATTCGCTAGCAAGTGATTATAAATGTTTATGTCTCCGTGACATTCCTGGGACCATCCCGAGTCGAACAGTACTTTCCCGCTCGCAAATCCGTCCACGGTTCTCGAGATCTTAGAGATTGTAGACCCGAAGTTTTTTTAATTTTAAGGTGTGCTGTAGTCAGAAGCGCTAGAAGCGCTGCGGCTCCCTCCCTTCGAATCCCTCTCTCTTCTGCTAGTGCTAATAATACGCTAATTTAAAACCCGAAATTTTTAAATGTTATGTCTCCGTGACATTCCTGGGACCATCCCGAGTCGAACAGTACTTTCCGCTCGCAAATCCGTCCACGGGTTCTCGAGATCTTAGAGATCATACATAGATCAGGATACAGACACAGAGGCCAACTCTACTTTATATATATAGATATATATATACTGTATATATATTATATATATATATATATATATATATATATATATATATATATATATATATATATATATATATATATATATACTGTATATATATATATATATATATATATATATATATATATATATATATATATATATATATATATATATATATATATATATATATATATATACATACATGTATATATATACTGTATATATATATATATATATATATACATATATATATATACATACATGTATATATATATACATACATACATATATATACATATATATATATATTGTTGCGGATCCGGAGGTGGGCGCTCCCCTTACCAAGGGGGGGTTAATCCCCTTGTCTTTTACATTGGCCGATTCCCCCAGCCCTGGAAATTACACGCTCCTTTGCGCGGTGAGATTGGCCAGGGTGATTGGTCAACGGGTTCCCAAATACCTTTGCCAATCCCTCCGCAAAGCAGGGATGTAATTCCCTGTTCGGACCCGGACAAGATGGAGTTTGCCGAGCGGTTGGCAGTCCGAAATCCGAGCCGTTAGCAAACACTAACCCGATCCTGAGCGTTGGCCAAATCGTGTCATGTATATCAATTGGGGACAGGACGAAAGCGATCGGATGAGAAGAAACTAAGGGGAAAAGAAAGAACAAATATGGTTTATTTATACAGTAATGATTAAAGATGAAACGAAAGGGCAAGAATATACAAGAGAGGAAATAAAAGGACACGGGGCAATCTTAAACTACACAGTCTTACTTAACAAACCCAGGACAGAACAAATGTGAAGAAGCAGCTCTTCGGTCGTAAAAGAGGTTCACAAACAGTTTGAGAATGACGAAGCTTTATTAATTCCAACTTATACAGATCTGGAGGAAGCGAACTTCTATAGCACGACTCGCCCTCATGCCACGTTCAGCCTTCCTGGAAAATCATTGATTCACAGTCCGCTTAAATAGGAACACGTTTATCAGAAAATCTCCGAGAGAACAAAGGAACTGGCGAGAGTTCCTCCCACCGTTATCCCTAGCCCCCACCGTCATCCGTTCTTTCATTTGGGGGAGTGCAGCACGCACCGTCGAGATCCGGGCCAGATGTGTTTCAGGGCTCCGAGGTGACAGAAAATATAACTCACTGAAGAGGGAATTGCATTCTTTGGTTCCGTTAAGACCGTAAAGTAACTGAGGTTGCCCTGATGAGTTCCAGGTGTAAAAGGCACCTTCAGTTCACATTTCTCATTTTAAACATAAACTGAAGCACGTTTATTGTAACTCAAGCGCCGCTGTGACTATATGGAATATAATTAATGTTTTACTGATCTATCAAAAGGTTTATGTCTGCAATCCAAGCATTCTACATAAAGCTACACATTCCACACGCGTATAAGCGTTCTCCTGCCCGCGGCTCGAGGCGCCATCTGCGGATCGAAGGGAGAGAATTTATGACCGGGCTTATCTAGCATCGAGAGGGCACACGAAGGACGAGCCATTTGTCCAGCACGAATGCATCGAGTACTTTCCCATTTAACCTACAGCAAAGCGAAAAACCCTTTATTTACTTATGGATAACATTTTTAAAACAACATTTAAATCATAACATATTATTCGACCGACGTTTTATAACAGAACATTGAGCAATAACAAATCTACGACTTGACATTCCTTCCTCTTGTCTCGTCGAGACAAAGTATCTCAAGAGACAACGTGCCACATCGGGCTTTATTGAAAAATAATTGTGTAATGCGGGTATCTCCCAAGGGCAGACCGTGCGCCCAAAGCGCCTCGCCCGTGCATTTGGCGAACGTGTCGTGCGGTGCGTGCTTGGAACCTGAGGGCTCAGAACATGAAAGTCCATTAACGTTTCGGATCCACAACGAAGGCGTCTGGTCCAGATGAGGTTCTGCCCCGCCAGAGGGCCCACAACCTCCCCTGCGGAACTTGCTCCCCCCACCCTTTGCAGACGCGGTCCTTGCAGATCTTCGAAGTTAATCAACGATCATGCCCATGAGATCTCTCACGTGCTGCTGTTCTGGGGAATACATAATATTGTCAGTATCTTGTGTCTCATTTTCCTGGTCAGGGTACAGAGCGTAAAAATCCGATTCACTTGAAGCATTTGAACTAAAAACCTTTGAAGTAAAGAGAGGGACTTCCTTTATGTCAAAGTCTCCCATGGACGCCTGGTCGGCTTGCGGGTCTAGGATATCCACGTCGGGTCCCTCGACCGCCAGACCCAGCGTCGCAATCAGATCCATAGTTGGGTCGAAAGGGGGCGTGCAGCTGTCAGCTTGTAATACATAAGAGGCGTTAGCCAGTACACGCAAGGGGTTTATAGCACAAGTATCACAGTCATCACAGACACCATTACAGGCAGCAGCCAGTTCCCACATGGGATCAACACAAGTATCACAGTCATCACAAAATTCAATGCAATTTTCTGGAGCGCTGGTCACAACTGCCTTGTTGAAGGGCCCATTCAGGTCGACGGCCTTTGTGGTCAGAGCCATAGTCGTTGTCGGCGGCTTCTTCACTTTCCATCCTGTAAAATACTTTCTCATACAGAGGAGGACTAGAGATTTCATTAGTGCCCCCCAAATTACTACCCCGATTATCACGGCCAGTGCGGTCAATAACCACTTCACTATGGTGCCCGTCCATCCCCGGAACCAGTCAGTGAGCCAGCTAAATTTATAAGAATTCTCGCGCACGATCCGATCGATCGTCAGGGCGTGGCTAGTTTCCCTTAGTCTCACTATTGCGGCTGACACTCCTTCAGACGGATCAGGTATGTAAGTGCAACATTTTCCCTCTATTATTCCGCATACCCCTCCTTTCTCTGCCAGGAGCATGTCCAAAGCCACCCGATTCTGCATCACCATTGTACGCATGTGAATCACCGTATCCAATAGTATGTCATGAGCCGTAGCGGTGTCGTTTGCCACCTTTTCTAGGGCCAAAGCCAATTTATCTATCCGGAAACTATCCATGACTGTGCCCGCTCCTGGGAAGAAGAAACCAAACACCTTTTCCCATAGGCTCCCGTGTAGTTTAGTGGTTCCATCTTCGTTCATGACTGACCTCTTATAACGCCTGTCCAAGGACTTTGGGTCTAGCTCATCCAGTATCTCAACGTCAGGAAGGACTGAACCCAGATAACATGTGCCCCCCCAATTATTTGGTAAGTAGGGGTAAGCCTTGTCGCCGCATATAAACATTGTCCCATGGGGTGGGACCAGGTGGGTGGATAAGCACTGGAGTCCCTTTACCACCCCATTAATCCTACTAACCCCCCTAGAGAATGTTATGGCCGTTATGTTGTGGTTGTGTTTATCTTGCAGTACTATTCGTAATGTAATCCCCGAGCTCCCTTGTCCCAGCTTCCCGGGGAGAGTGTAGGCGCATTCTGATTCTCCCATACGCAAGTGGCCGGAACCCTGGAGGCAGACCGTCCCTTTCTGTGGTTTGACCCAGACGGGGGCAGGCCTCTCGGCCACATGGGCAATCATTGATGGGCGATAATTAAATTGTCGATTGCAACTCTGGCCGTTGTCAACCCCTTCTCTTTCCAGCGTGGTGACTAAACATGGGGAATCGATAGGTTGTGAGCAGAGGTCATTGAGGGACAAGGGTAGCACTATCATGTGTATTCCTGTGGTGCCTGCTTGGGGAAAGTGCATGCACGACCAGCAGTGTGTCCTATTTTGAATTGTTGCCACCTCCCTGGCCACTTTCCAATATGTGTTTTCACCCTTCTTTGGGGCCTTATCCTGGGGTTGCGGCGTGAGTATGTATTCGTTGCATCGTATGTAGTTCTTTTCGCCACCGGCCGCGCCAGGGGTCCAGACGCTGCACCGGACCTGCATAGTCATGTCTTTCCCTAGGCGTGTGCGTGTTTGTAGCTTAAAATCAGGGGTTCCCCATTGGTATCCTGGTTGGGCCAAGGTCTTAATGCTAGCTTGCCCGTCTTCCCGGAACTCTCGTATCTTTCGTAGTACAATGCCAACGCGTCCAGGCCCTGCCGACAGTGCTAGCCATCTTACGGCTACCCAATTTGTGTACAGGGTTTTTTGTTCGAAACATGGTAGTGATACTCTTTGTCCCCATGTTACGGTGAGGTGTCGGGTTCCGTTTTCGCATCTACTGGGATCGGAGCTTCCCCTAGCTGCTGTTACTATCAATAGTATCGTACCTATGATTAGGCCCATCCTTACTGTGGTTGCTGTGGTGTAGTGTCTGGTGCTTGTATGGCCAACTTACAGTGCGTGGCGTGGATCCACGAGGTCTTGCCCTCGCAAAAGACTGCCGTTGGTGTAGTCAGCAACACCTGGACTGGTCCCTTCCACCTTGGTTCCAAGGCGTTCTTGCGGGTGAAGTGTTTTACGAGCACGTAATCGCCGGTCTGGAAGTCGTGGATGGCGTGGCTTGTTGGTTCAGGCAACGCCTCTCGTACCCGGGCGTGAATGCTGCGTGCCACATTGGACAATCCTCTGCAAAACTTTAAAAGCATGTCATCCATCACAGGCAAGTCAAGTTTGGACATGTCCATCGGGGCCGAAACAGGCAAACTCATAGGTCGTCCCATTAATATCTCGTGGGGGGAAAGGCCCGTGGTGCAGCCCGGGGTGGACCGGATACTCATTAACGCCAGCGGGAGTGCTTCCGGCCACTTCAAACCTGTGTCTGCACAGATCTTGGCTACCTTGAGTTTCAGCGTCCCATTGGTGCGTTCCACAAGTCCCGCTGATTGTGGGTGATAAGCGCAATGGAAAGATTGTTTCACGCCCAGTGCCTTTAGGATACCCTTAATCACCTCTCCCGTGAAGTGGCCCCCTTTGTCTGACGAAATTTTCTGAGGGATGCCGAATCTGCACATGAAATCCCGCACGAGGCGCTTGGCTACTGTCGGGGCGTCTGACTTAACGCATGGATAGGCCTCGACCCATTTTGTGAACATGTCCACGATTACCAGGACATATCGGAACGACATACTTGGTTCCATGTTAATAAAATCGAACTGGACATGACAGAAGGGCCCGATTGGTCGAGGATGGCCCGCATTATGTGGGTGCCTAGGAGGTGCCCCCCTGTTGTGTTGTTGGCAAACCGCGCATGACCGGCACACCTCTGATGCGATTCGCGACAGTCCCGGTGCCGCCCAGGTATAGTTTATCTGTTCCATCACCCCCCTCTGGCACACATGGCCATTTTGATGTCCCATACGTGCCAGCCAAGGCAGTAGTTCCTTGGGTGCTATTGGTTTTCCGTGAAGGGTCCACATCGCATTTGGTCCGGGGCGTGTGGCCCCTCGTTTTACCCAGTCATTGTGTTCGGCTGCTGTTGCTGCGTTTTGAAGTTTTATAACGTCCTCATTAGTTGGTGAGGCGGTGATGATGGTGCACCCAATTTGCGGGGAGGGGGTAGGTCCTGAGGTCGGTACGTTGGCAGTTTGCGTGTGTGCCTCCTTTGCTCGCATTACCATCGGCATGTTCCGTCCTATTTGTTGGTTAGCCGCTTTTCCTGCCGCTGCGTCTGCTCTGGCGTTGCCTCGGGCGACGTCAGAGTCTGTCTTTTGGTGGCCGCGACATTTAATTACCGCGATAGCGCGGGGAAGCAAGATGCTTTGGAGTAGCCCTTCAACCAGTTCGCCGTTCTTTATGACCGAACCCGCGGATGTGAGAAAGCCTCGCATCTTCCAGATTGCCCCTTTGTCGTGAACTACCCCGTGCGCGTATGCTGAATCTGTATAAATGTTGACGGCCAGGTCCGCCGCCAATCTGCATGCTCTAGTCAAGGCGCACAGCTCCGCCTGCTGGGCGGAAAATGTGGGCGGAAGGCGCCCACTTTCTACCGTCTCACTATCTGAACACACCGCGTATCCGGATAGCAAAGAGCCGTCCCATCCGCGTTTAGCCGACCCATCGACGTAGTACACACGATCGGGGTCGTCGAGGGGAACGTCCTTCAAGTCCGGACGTACCGTGGAGACTTGCTGTACTACATCGACACATACGTGGGGTTCGCCCTCCTCTGGGGTGGGCATCAGTGAGGCCGGGTTGAGTGTAGTGCAACGTTTAATGGTGACGTTGGCGGCCGTAATCAGTGCTGTTTCGTATTGCATTAATCTAGTGGTCGACAAGTGTTGTGTTGTCCGCTGTAGTAACAGTGAAGTGACGCAGTGCGGTACCTGTAGCGTTACCGGGTGCCCCATCACAATGTCCGCTGTCCTTTCCACGGCGTACCTAGCCGCTGCCACGGCTTGCAGGCACACCGGAAACCCTTGCTCGACCGGTTCTAGCTTTTTACTAAAGTAGGCTACCGGTCGTTCCTTATCTCCATGAGTCTGTGTCAAAACGGACTGAGCAAAACCCCTTATTGCATGAGTGTAAAGGGTGAATGGTTTCGCATAATCGGGGAGTCCTAAAGTCGGTGCCGTTACCAATGCCTTTTTCAGCCCCTCGAAACAGCGCATCAATTCGTCCGTCCAAACCAAGTAGTTCGGTTCTCCTATTCTGGTGGCTTCGTACAGCGGTTTAGCAAGTAGCGCGTAGTCAATTATCCAAGAACGGCAGTAACCCGTCATACCTAGGAAGCGCAACATCTGTCGTTGCGTACTTGGCTGTGGCGATTCCATGATGGCGGTCACCCGTCCAACATGCAGTTCTCGCTTCCCGTGTGAAATGGCATGACCCAAATAGGTTACTACCTTCCGTACAAATTGGAGCTTTCTCCGTCCCACCTTGTGGCCCTTGGCCGCCAAGGCTCTTAGCAGGGCCATGGAGTCCCCTTCACAGGCTTCCTTGGAGGGGGAACAAATCAACAAGTCGTCAATGTATTGCAACAACACCGAACCCCCTTTTAGTTCCACGTCTGCCAAATCGCGGTGCAACGCTCGGGAGAACAGGGTGGGGCTGTCGGAGAACCCTTGGGGTAACACCGTCCAGGTGAACTGGCGCCCCCTAAAGGTGAAGGCGAACAAGTATTGTGACTCAGGTGCGATAGGTACGGAGAAAAAGGCCGAGCATAAGTCAATGACGGTAAAATGTGTTGCGTCCGGTGGAATAGATGTCATAAGGCCTTCCGCGTTTGGTACCACTGGGTGTATGCCTTGTATGACCTTGTTCACTTCCCTCAAATCCTGCACGAACCTCCATTTATCCTGCATTGGTTTCTTCACGGGCAAAATTGGTGTGTTGCATTGGCTGTTAGTTTCTACAATTATTTTCTGTTTCACCAAAGATTGAATCACTGGCTCTATGCCCGCATCGGCCTCGTGCCGCAATTTATATTGTCTCACGTTTGGGAGGGGCATTCCTGGTTGGACCGGTATTACCAGAGGTTTGGCATCGCGAATTCGCCCGACATCGTTGTCGTGTTGGGACCACAAATCGGCCGGAACCTCCTCCAAAAGGTCATCGGACTCGCCCGGGCCCTGAGACACCGTTCGTACAACGTGGTTGCCCTTTGGGGGCAGGTCTGTCTCTTCAAATTTTCCTTCTATATTCTGCTCCTCAAGAGTGATCAAATACCCTTCGTCATTGTCGAGCATCGTCACTGTCCAGTGGTCCACTTCATAAATGGCGCTGCACGGAATTTCTCGCAAGCGCCCCATCATCCATCCTACACTTTCCGCCGGCCATCCTTTGGCGGTGGTGAGGGTAACATGGGCGTCCACCCCTGCGGGGTACTGAGACAACGCCCGCTGTTCCGCGGTTAGGGTTACCTCGACGCCTATTCCCTCCCGTCCAACCCATATATTTGACAATATTAGGTCCGAATTCTTACCTATTGACCCCTTTATCTTTCCTCGGTACTCGTCGTCATCGCCCCTAGCATCGTAGTAAGCCGTGCAATGGGGAGGGTTGTCCTTTATGTCTGTTGTAATTTGGTGTACGCGCAGCCAATCTCGCAACCCGTCACTCTGGGAGCATACTGTGTCTAGGACGTGTGCCCAAGAGGCCAAAGCCCCCCTTTCCAGGCCCCACCAGTAGGCGGTGGGGCCGGGCCGAGACAATGCCGTCATTAACAGATCGCGTTTGGATTCCGCGACATCTACAAAAACTCCCTGCTCCGTGCATGAAATTTGGCAGCCTAAACGGCAAAGTAAATCCCGTCCCAACAAGTTAGTCGGGGCGGTGGTAGTCATCAAGAAAGCGTGTCTAGCCTCTAGTGGGCCGCACACCACTCTTACCTCTTCTGAAATGGGAAGCGCTTGGGGCAAGCCTGAAACTCCCACTATCTGAACATCTCTATCAGTGGGGCGCAAAGATGGTAGCTGCCCTTCGTTAATAGTACTGCGAGTCGCGCCCGTATCTACGAGAAAGTCTACCGGTTGCCCATCCACGTCTAGTGTCCAGGTCGGCTCCTCGGTTGGTGTCATAGTCAAGAGGGGGCATTCTACGGGCGGCCCGCCGGCGTCCCGTCAATAGGCTACTTGATTTCTCTGTGGCGGGTATCCCTGGCGGGGCCCCCGGCAATCACGTTTCCAATGTCCCATCCGTCCGCAACGGAAGCACGCCCCTTGTGGAGCGGTGGATGCGGGATGCCCGTTACTGTTGCGCTGACCCTGTTGCGTCGGACGCCTCGCAGGCTGTTGGTTCCGCTGTCCCCATTGTGGCGGCCCATTCCCGTTTGCTCCGCTTGGGGCCCAATAACTTGGGGGAGGCCCATCGATTTGGGGAGGGGGTCCCTGTGGATACCCGTTCTGGGGAGGGGGCGTTTGTACTGCCCAGGTCTGTGGAGGGGGTGTTTGCATGGCCCAGCTCTGCGGCGGTGGAGGGGGCTCCTGCATGTTCCAGTTTTGGGGAGGGGGCCCTTGTGGGTTCCAATTTTGGGGAGGGGGCCCTTGTGGGTTCCAATTTTGGGGAGGGGGCCCTTGTGTCCGCATGTCGACTCGTCCATTGTCGTTGTCGTCAGCGTCATTTTCGTTATCGTCATCGCGCCCCCACTCTTCGTTGGGCTCTAACCTGGTGTCCCGATTCTGGGCCCGTCCTTGGCCTCGATTTCCCTTCTTATTTTGGTTGAGTTGGTCCCGTTTCTCCTGGACGAGCATTTGCAACATGTCGTCCTTAACATCGGCCTTCTTCTCGTCGCCCTCGCCACATTGTTCGGCCGCTTCGACTAGTTGGTCGGTTGGGGTGTTTCTCCATCCTATCATAGCCGTTTGAATGCGCTTCCTGACTGCCGGTCTCATTCCTTCTACAAAAAAATTGTTCACTACAGCGTGAGGGAGATCTTGTGCTCGCACCTGGCCCAGTCCTCCCCACTTTAACACTGCTCGTTCTACCCTCTCTCTCCAATCGATGGCTGTTTCGCCATGCTTCTGTTTTAGGCCGTATATTTTATTCCAATCTGGCCCCGCGGCTGGCATCAGTGCGGTATGTATCCCGGCCAACAATAGGTCGACCAGGGCCTCCCAATCGGCGAGGGTCTGGGCCGCGGTTTGGGCCGGGGGCGGTGCTACATTTGGCCAGCGTGCGTGTACTTTGGCCTGGTCCCACACCCGCGCGGGCAATACAGCCTTCCCCATGTGGCAGACGTCCCGCCAATCTGCGCCTGTATTTTGTATCCACAACCGCATAAATTCCGGTATCTGACCGGGATGTTCAGCCAGCAGGGTTCTCACCCGCTCCTGCATAGACGCCAAATCTGATTCTCTCCAGGGTATCCTGATGTTAATGGGTGCCCCCCTGTTCAGTCCTATGGTTTTTAAAGGACACATCCCGATTGTAGGTTGTGGGTTCTCTGATTCCGTGAACCCTTCCAATGAGGGGTACAGTTCTCCTGGCCCTTCTGGGGCCGCGAACCCGCTGTCCGCCCCACTAACTTCTTGTCCTCTAAATGGATTGCCCGGGCTAAGGTGAACCTGAGGGGCGGCTGGTCTAGTTTTCTGGGGGTCTAACCCCTGGGGAAACAGGGGCGGGGGTGGGAGAGGTGGCGCCTGTGGCCCGGGGACAGGGCTCAGGGCTTGGGGGGGTAGAGGCATGGTGGCTACCTCCCCTGTCGCGGGGTTTTGGTCCGGATTATGGACGAGCGGCATTAGCCGCTGATTTGCTTGCTTAACTACCTCCTTAATTGTTTTGTCCTGAACCTTGTCTGCTTGTTTCTTTTGGCCCTGAAGCTTCAGTACTTCCCCTGCCAAGCTAGCCTGTCTCGAGGCTGCCAGTCGCTTCATTCCTTCCTTTTCCCACCAGCCATACACTTTCCAGTAATCGGGTGGGAAGTGTTTCCTTTCCCTTTCTAGCTTATCCAAAGCTCCGTACAACACTTCCAATTTGTCAAGTGCAAACGATCCCTCCTCTGGCCAGGGATTATTTAAATCTTTAGTTAACACAGCCCAGTCCTTTACTGGTCTTACCGCGGCAAAATGATGCCTCTTAAACATGAAAGATGCCGGGGTTCCCTTAAGGGGTTCCCCTTCTTTCATTAGCTTGTTTCCCATCTTATTGCTCTGGGCTGATCCTTCCTGGAAAGTTCTCGGCCACCTGGCTCAACCTTTACGGCTGTCCGACCTCACTTTTCCCCTTTCCCTTGTTAACTATAACGTTACCCTTATTGAACGTTATCTTTACTGATATCCTGCGCAAATCCTATCCTTTAGCGTTACTCTTAATGTTATCCTGGTGATTTAACAAAGACACGTCATTCTGAGGCCTGAAAATTAGCCTTTACTTACAATTTCTGTTCGGAGTGCAGGCAGCGCGGAAGACAGGGAAGCGAACTGAACCCGCTCGAGGGAGGAAGGTACGAATTTGGGAAAATAGCCCTCTGATATAAAACAACTCTCACCTTAACCAAATCAGCGTGCCGGCGCCGGCCTCAGGCAGCCTTCCTCCTGTCGTTCGGGCTCCGTTTCCCATCGTCCGGTTGTTGCACCCCACTCCTGGTACCAAATGTGAAGAAGCAGCTCTTCGGTCGTAAAAGAGGTTCACAAACAGTTTGAGAATGATGAAGCTTTATTAATTCCAACTTATACAGATCTGGAGGAAGCGAACTTCTATAGCACGACTCGCCCTCATGCCACGTTCAGCCTTCCTGGAAAATCATTGATTCACAGTCCGCTTAAATAGGAACACGTTTATCAGAAAATCTCCGAGAGAACAAAGGAACTGGCGAGAGTTCCTCCCACCGTTATCCCTAGCCCCCACCGTCATCCGTTCTTTCATTTGGGGGAGTGCAGCACGCACCGTCGAGATCCGGGCCAGATGTGTTTCAGGGCTCCGAGGTGACAGAAAATATAACTCACTGAAGAGGGAATTGCATTCTTTGGTTCCGTTAAGACCGTAAAGTAACTGAGGTTGCCCTGATGAGTTCCAGGTGTAAAAGGCACCTTCAGTTCACATTTCTCATTTTAAACATAAACTGAAGCACGTTTATTGTAACTCAAGCGCCGCTGTGACTATATGGAATATAATTAATGTTTTACTGATCTATCAAAAGGTTTATGTTTGCAATCCAAGCATTCTACATAAAGCTACACATTCCACACGCGTATAAGCGTTCTCCTGCCCGCGGCTCGAGGCGCCATCTGCGGATCGAAGGGAGAGAATTTATGACCGGGCTTATCTAGCATCGAGAGGGCACACGAAGGACGAGCCATTTGTCCAGCACGAATGCATCGAGTACTTTCCCATTTAACCTACAGCAAAGCGAAAAACCCTTTATTTACTTATGGATAACATTTTTTAAACAACATTTAAATCATAACATATTATTCGACCGACGTTTTATAACAGAACATTGAGCAATAACAAATCTACGACTTGACACAAACACACTTACACGAAAGGATGGAATGGCAGGGATGGTGGGAAGGAAGAGAAGGGTCCAGGCAGATGGTAGGCGTCGAGGTCCGGCTCCAACCTCGCGCTCTAGTCCACGCTCCGGGTTCAGGGCGAAACCCGGCAACCAGCTCCGCGTGTCGTTGAACGCGACCGGACAATTATATACAGCGGGGGAAAACTGGGATCCTTCGCGTACGTAATAGCTGGATGGTCGTGCTAGCGAACCCTCTCCAACTCTTCTTTCACGGCGCGTGCCTCCAACAAGTTCATGAACACAACCAAGGCCTTCTCCACAACTCTCTTGTGCATGCCTTCTCTCCCCTTTTTAGCTAGACTCTTGTGCATGCCTTCTCTCCCCTTTTTAGCTCCACTCGGTAAGTAGTCCGCGGCGGCGCTTATATTGGCCGCCCGCGTATCAAGCCGCCTTCCTTTTGGAAACGCCCACCGGTGAGCTCGCCTCGGCCTTGGTTGCGAGGACTCACCGGTCCCGCCCCTTGATGAGGCGTTGACAGAGCCATGCCTTGTTCCTGGCGCTTGGCTGACTCCTCCCCCTTCTTCTCCAAGATACCACGTGCGTAATGGCGTCGCACAGGTTAGAAAACCAATCGTACTGATGTTGAGGGAGCTGTAGGGCCTATCCTTATTTCATTAATGCAACGTAGATTCAAACTATTGGGAACAGAGCCTTACCTGAAACACATACTAATGAAATAACTAAAGAAGATCCTATGGTGTCCTACGTGTTGCTCGTGGCCTATCTATGGTGCTCTCTTTTAACATTAGAAGAGGGGATATTTACAGGGGATTATTTATAAGGGATTATTATTTACAAAGTGGAGGGTTCTAAAAACCGCAACAATATATATATGCAGTCACGTGAAAAAGTAAGTACACGCCGTGTAAAGTTTTGACTTTTTCAACATATTTCAACATGCAGCTATTTGATCTTCATGTAAGCAATACTGATAGATAAAGGTGATATAATATAACAAATATCATGAAACATTTACATTTTGTAGTCCATTGTATAATTTTAAAAAACATTCATGCAAATTTTGCATGTGGAAAAAGTAAGTACACCCTTGGCTCTAATAGGTGGTATTGCCCCGTTTGGCAGAAACAACCTCAAGTAGGCATTTCTTATAACTGTCTACCAGTCTCTGACATCGACTTGGAGAAATTTTTGCCCACTTCTCCATGCAGAATTCTTTCAGCTGTGCGATGTTTGAGGGGTTTCTTGCATGCACAGCTCGTTTCAAATCCCCCCACAACATCTTGATGGGATTTAGATCCGGGCTTTGACTTGGCCATTCCAGAACCCTCCATTTCTTTCTTTTCAGCCATTCCTTGGTGGATTTACTGGTATGTTTAGGGTCATTGTCATGTTGCAAGGTCCACCTTCGGTTGAGCTTCAACTTTCCGACAGATGGCCTCACATTATCCTCAAGCACCCACTGGTACAATGAAGAATTCATAGTGGATTATATGATGGTGAGCTGCCCAGACCCTGATGCAGCAAAGCTGCCCCAAACCATAATATTTCCACCACCATGCTTTACAGTTGGTATCAGGTTCTTGTGGTCAAATGCTGTCTTTGGTTTTCGCCAAACATGTCTTCTGGTACTGTGGCTAAATAGCTCTACCTTTGACTCATCTGTCCAGAGCACATTGTTCCAGAAGTACTGGTCTTTGCCTTGACCCTAGGTGTTCATTGGCAAACTTGAGTCTTGCCCTGATGTTCTTTCTGGACAGCAAAGGTGTCAAGTATGAAGTGCAAATATTCACCGTTGTATCCCGACACCGTGACCGCATTGTATCCCTACGCCCGAGCTCGGATGGCGCTGAGGTGAATCGGGCCTGTATCGGCAGAGTGAATAAACGTGTACGACAATTGATCGTAGTTTGTCGAGATACCTTACAAATATTCACCGTTGTATCCCTACACCGTGACCGCATTGTATCCCTACGCCCGAGCTCGGATGGCGCTGAGGTGAATCGGGCCTGTATCGGCAGAGTGAATAAACATGTACGACAATTGATCGTAGTTTGTCGAGATACCTTACATGGCGACGAGGATGGGATCTAGACCATGACTTCTTTCGGCCATATCGATGAATTCGACCCT
The DNA here is from genome assembly GCF_964187855.1 of Myxine glutinosa. Classification (NCBI taxonomy): domain Eukaryota; kingdom Metazoa; phylum Chordata; class Myxini; order Myxiniformes; family Myxinidae; genus Myxine; species Myxine glutinosa. The sequence continues at coordinate 95,073,487 of NC_136264.1, read as the reverse complement.
CATGAGGGGGATTTTGACACGTATTCTGAGCGGTTGTCTTTTTACTTCGAGGCAAACGGCATCGCGACCGAAGCCCGGATGAAGGCCGTCTTCCTGTCCGTTTGTGGAGGTGAGACGTTCACACTTGTTAAAAACCTGATTCGGCCTCAGACAATCCAGGAGCTCACGTATGCAGAGCTCAAGGCCGCTTTGAAGGAACATTGCAATCCATCTCCTTCAGTCATCCTGTGTCGGTTTAATTTTTACATGTGCAAACAGCAGCAAGGTCAGTCGATCGCAGACTTCATTGCATACCTCAAAAAACTGTCACATCTGTGTGAGTTTGGGGACACAATTGATGACATGCTCCGTGATTTGCTGGTGGTTGGCATGTCCGATGACCGCACTCGTAGACGCCTGCTTGCGGAGAGAAGACTGACGTTCCAAAATGCCAGAGACACCGCCATTTCCATGGAAAGTGCTGAACGCAACGCTACAAGCATCGGTGCCACTCGCTCGTCTGGTACCAGCCCTGCTGTGAATCAGTTGGATCATGTTCAGCCAAAACGTTGGAACAAGGCTCGTCGTCAGAAGCCAGTGCAGTCTCAAACCCACAACAAATGTTTTCGGTGCAACAGAAAGCACCCTCCGGAGACGTGTCGGTTCAAAGATGCCACCTGCCATTTCTGTTCGAAAACTGGCCATATTGCTCCAGCTTGCATCACTTGCAAATCGGGAAAAGGAAAAGCTGCTTCTTTTTTTTTTTCTTCTTTTTTTTGTATACTGAATCGAGGCTCGTGAAAGAGCTAACATTTACTTCACAAACAAATCAACCAGACAAACGAAATATATAAAAAGAGGGAGCGGAAAACAAGATGGGGAGAGAAGGGGAAGCACACAAACACAACATTTGAGAGCAGGGAGATGTGTGGAAGGGAGAGGGCTTGGGGGGAGGAGGCGTGGGAAGGGGGGGGGGGTGGAGGGAGAAGTATAAAACACAAGGACACCAAGGACTTCCAGGACAGAAGTTGGTATTTCAAAAAAGTGGAATTGGGGTGAAATTAGCGGGGGTAGAAAAGATCAAGGTTTTGGATGGGGGAAGATAAGAGATGGTGGTGAACAGCTGTTTTAAAGACCTGGAGGGTGGAGTGGGATTGAAGAGAGTGAGGGAGTTTGTTCCAGAGGCGGGAGAAAAGAGGAATGAAGGAGTGAAAGGTGAGCAGAGAGTCTTGATTTTGGCAGTTTGACCATAAGAGGGTTGCAGGCAGATCTTGTGCGACCTGTAGGAATATTTGCGGGACAGAGCCCAGAGAGAGCTGGGGGTGCAAGGCCAGAGAGGAGTCGGTAGAAGATGGAAAGACCACCAACCTGCCTGCGGTGAGTGAGTGAGAGGCCCTTGGAGTTAGCTTCATCGCGGGAGATTCCAATGATTCTGAATGCTTTGGTTTCAACAGCGTGAAGACGAGCTAGGTGTGAGGCAGGAGCACCAGCCCAGAGGGGAGAGCAGTATTCCATTGAGCTGCGGATGAAAGCCTTGTATGTGGTGAGGAGCTCAGGTGTGCCAAGGAAGGACTTCGCACGACGGAGGATGCCCAGTCGGCGACTGGCTTTGGAGGCCAGATTTGAAATGTGGTTTTCCCAGGAAAGATCATGGCAGATAGTGAGACCCAAATGCTTGAGTGACAGAACTTCTTGGAGAGGATTATTCAGAAAGTGGATGGGAGGGTTGTCCAGTCGGTCTTTTCGGAGAGACATCGTAAGAGTGTGAGATTTGTCAGGATTGAAAGATTCATCAGTTTATCGGTTCGGAGGAACCTGAGCTTGACCAGGTGAGCTCTGTTTCTGACAACTCAGAATCGTATGACCTGCTTCATATTGATTCTCACCATAGGCGGGACCCTCTTCTTGCCAATGTTGTCGTCAACAATCGACCATTGCAAATGGAAGTCGACACTGGTGCGGCCGTCTCGCTCATCAGCCATGCTGTTTTCACAAACCTGTGGAGTGATGCTGACCAACCCCATCTGAAACCTACTACCTATGGACTCTCCACCTATACAGGTGAGAAGATTGTTCCCTGCGGTACATGTGACGTCACGGTGGGCTACGATAACCGTGAGTTTCACCTACCCCTGATCGGCATTCCTGGAAAGGGCCCTTCCTTACTCGGCAGGAACTGGTTGAGCATAATTCGACTGAAGTGGAAAAGCATTCATCAACTCCGGGCAGCCAACGTTTCTCCTACCGCAGCATACACACTCAAAAATGTGCTGGATACGTACCCGGATGTCTTCAAGGATGAGCTTGGAACCTTGAAAGGACATACGGCTAAACTCAGGGTTGACCGGGATGCCAATCCTATATTTTGCAGAGCTCGCCCAGTCCCTTTCGCCCTGCGTGAGTGGATTGACAAGGAACTGGATCATCTTGAAAATCTGGGGATCATCGAGCAAATCCAGTATTTGCTCCAAGATGGGCGGCGCCCATAAAATCGGACCAGTCCATCCGCATATGTGGAGATTATAAAATGACCGTGAACAAGTGTTCTTCATTGGATAAATATCTAATCCCGAGGATCGAAGACCTCTATGCTCGTCTCACGGGAGGCAAGACTTTTACGAAACTCGATCTCAAATCCGCCTATCTACAGCTCCGCTTGGACGAGAATTCGAAACAGTATCTTACCATCAACATGCATCGTGGGTTGTACAGGTACCACCGACTTAGTTTTGGAGTGAAATCTGCACCTGGAATTTATCAGCGTGTCATGGACAGTTTGTTTGCCACCGAACGCAACGTCGTTTGTTACCAGGATGATATTCTGGTTACTGGTCGTACGGACGCGGAACATCTACAAAACCTGGAGAGAGTTCTGAAGAAGATTTCGGACTCCGGCTTACGTTTGCGTCGAGACAAGTGCAAGTTTATGGTGCCATCAGTCACGTACCTGGGTCATACGATTGATGCCGAGGGTCTACACCCGACAGATGAGAAAGTCCGAGCTATCAAGGATGCTCCTGCTCCACATAGATGTGACCGAATTGAAGTCATACCTCGGTTTGCTTCAGTTCTATGGTCGTTACATCCCGAATGTGACCAACGTTTTGGGCCCCCTTTATCGGCTTTTGAGGAAAGGAGGCTCCTGGAGCTGGGGATCCACTGAACAATCAGCATTCCAGACCTCTAAGGATCTGCTCAAATCGTCCAATGTTCTCGTTCATTTTGATCCAGAGAAGGATCTTGTGCTGACATGCGATGCCTGTCAGTATGGAGTGGGGAGTGTATTATCACACGTGATGCCTGATGGTACGGAAAGACCGGTTGCATTTGCATCCAGAACGTTGTCCCCGGCAGAGAATAACTATTCCCAACTTGACAAGGAAGGATTGGGAATCGTTTTCGGCGTCAGCAAATTTCGTCAGCACCTTCTTCGACATCATTTCACGATTCGCACTGATCACAAGCCGCTGATCAGTCTGTTTGGTCCAACTAAGGCGACATCTGACACACTACCGCCCAGGATCATCCGCTGGTCCCTGTTTCTCGCTGCTTATGACTACACCATATGTTATAAGCCCGGTTCGTCTATCACAAATGCAGATGCCATGAGTCGGTTACCCCTTCCAGAATCCGTTGATGATTCGCCTACACCAGGATCCATTATCGCACTGATGGGTCATCTGGAAGATTGTGCTGTCGATTCCGGCCAGATCCGCACTCATACTCGACGAGACCCCCGTTCTGTCCAGAACTGTCCAGGCTGTACAGCTTGGATGGCATTTCCTACCTGAGGGTGACCCAGATTTTGCGGCTTTTAAAGCACGTAAAAACGAACTCGGCGTGGAAAATGGTTGCCTACTCTGGGGATGTCGTGTCGTGATCCCGAAAAATCTGCGTTCCAGGGTCATGGATGAAATCCATGACTGTCACCCCGGGATTGTGAAGATGAAGTCACTCGCCAGAAACTGTGTGGTGGCCGAATCTTGATGCTGATATCGAACATCATGTTCGACATTGTTACCCCTGCCAGAGCACCCAGAATACACCTGTGAAAGCGCCACTGCATCCCTGGGAATGGCCCAGCGAACCGTGGCATCGCCTACATCTCGATTATGCCGGGCCTATTAACGGCAGCATGATTCTAATAATTACGGACGCGCACACAAAATGGATTGATGCCTATGTGACGCGTGGTACTACGTCAGCCATTGTCATCGAAAGACTCAGACGCTGTTTCGCCACCCATGGTCTGCTCAGGATGATCGTGAGTGATAACGGTTCGTGTTTTTCCAGTTCCGAGTTTGCTGAGTTCACACGTCGGAACGGCATCAAACATAAGTTTGTCAGCCCACATCACCAGGCTTCAAATGGCTTGGCTGAACGATCCGTGGGAATCATGAAATCTGGATTGCAGAAACTTCAGGAGGGAACCCTGGAAACAAAGCTTTCTCGTCTCCTGTTCAAATACCGCATCATGCCACAATCAACAACCGGTGCAGCTCCGTCTGAGTTATTGATGAAACGACACGTGAGATCGACACTTGACAATCTCAAACCAGACATATCATCAAATGTTTATTAGAGCCAGCTTAATCAAAAGTTGGTGCACGATAAGACATCCAACAGTCGATGTATCAACATTGGAGATCCAGTGTTTGCCCGAAATTTTGGTGCAGGTGCGACGTGGCTACCGGGGGACATCATCGAGAAGCCAGGTCCACTGTCCTGTGTGATTCGCCTGCAGGACGGCCGCGAAATTCATCGACATCAGGACCACATAACCTACCATCACTGTGAGTCGATGGAGCCTGCAGCATCATCACAGTCAGGACAACAGTTCGACCCACCACTGCCGGAGATCGTCGTGGCCACTCCAGCTGGCTCGGATGCCCCGAAAACCTCTGCGAACGCTACACCCTTCGTGGAGACCAAAGGAATCACCTCGGACTCTGTATCCACTGGTACACCGCGACCCAAAGGAATCACCTCGGACTCTGTATCCACTGGTACACCGCGACGCTCAATGCGTGAGAGAAAAGCACCCGACCGGTTGAATCTTTGAAGTTGTTTTTTTGTCACGGTGACACATGTTCTATTTTCACGGCGACACATGTTCTATTTTCACGTATTTTCATTATTCTCATAACCGTTTGCACACATTTTCACATGTTTTGGAAATGTTGCTTTTGAAATGTCAATTCTTGAAATCTAGCACGTATTGCTCTTGGTAATTTTGGACTTAAAAGGGAGGATGTCATGTATGAAGTGCAAATATTCACCGTTGTATCCCTACACCGTGACCGCATTGTATCCCTACACCGTGACCGCATTGTATCCCTATGCCCGAGCTCGGATGGCGCTGAGGTGAATCAGGCCTGTATCGGCAGAGTGAATAAACGTGTACGACAATTGATCGTAGTTTGTCGAGATACCTTACAAAAGGTTTCCTCCTGGCACACCTCCCATGTAGATCAAATTTGTGCAGCCTCTTTCTAATCGTAGACTCGTGCACTTTGACATCAACAGTGGCAAGAGCTACCTCTAGGTCCCGTGATGACATTCTGGGGTTCTTCGAGACTTCTTTCAGCATCCTGCAGTCTGCTCTCAGGCAGAACTTGCTGGGGCGGCCTGGCCTGAACAAGTTGGCAGTTGTTTTGCAATCTTCTCCACTTGTAGATGATCTTCCGGACAGTCGAATGATTGATTTCAAATTGTTTGGAGATCTTTTTAAATCCCTTCCCAGACTCGAAGGCATCTATAACCTTCTTTCTGCATGCATCAGAGAGCTCTTTTGGTCTAGGCATGGTGACACCACCCACTTCAACAACAAAGAGCAAACCAAACGAAATGTCTGAGGTTTATATAAGACAGGTTCCTCCAAGATCCTCTCTAACGATGTTCTAATCATCGGCACCTGAGCTGGTGCACCTGATTCTAATTTTAGGTATTTGAAGCAGTGATAAATGTAGAGGTGTACTTACTTTTTCCACATACAAAATTTGCATTGATGCTTCTTTAAATTATACAATGGACGACAAAATGTAAATGTTTCATGATATTTGTTATATTACAGACTTGGCATTTAATATGGATATTTCTTTTTTTCTTGACTTGGGTTGACTTTCTTAACTCAGTATGTTAATCTGGTGAGTTTCTTTTACACATTGGTGATTTATTTGTTAGAAGAACCATGTCACCGATTGTCTGTCACAGCAAGAAGTTAACAACAGGATTATATCACAGGTGGCATGGCAAAATGTACGGACAGGTGCATTTGATGATTGGCTTGACAGTCGGGTATACAAGGGTTGTTGCATTCTGTATTAGTGGAAAACAACTGCTGCACGTCTCCAAAGGTTATTGCCGCTTCCTCTGGAGATGGTCCGTCAACTCGACAATGCTGTTTGTCATGGAGTGGTGGCTTTACAAAATTACGGCATGAAACAGCGTGCTATTTTTTACTTGTATTGTATACTGAATCGAGGCTCGTGAAAGAGCTAAGCACAGGGCTAAGCCATATTGCTCGGCAGTATGGCATCACTCAAGGTCAGGTGTCAAAGATCCTGAAACGAAATGCTCAGAGGGGTGTCCCTACTCCAATACCGAGGCCAGGACGTCCCCGCAGAACCACAAGGAGGGATGATCGCCAGCTGCACCGGTTAGTCCGCAATGGCCATACCAAGTCATCTAATTGGCTTAGGGCTGAGTGGCAGCAACTGACAAATGTGCCTGTATCCAGAAGGCTAGTCAACCAACGACTGGTTCAAGCAGGCTATCGTGCCAGGCGTCCCCTGAGAAAGCCACGCCCGACCAGACAACACCGCCAGCGCCGATTGCAGTGGGCCAGAGAGCACCGTCAATGGCAGCCAGGACACTGGAATCATGTGATCTTCAGTGACGAGGCTAGATTTCTGGTCTGTCGTCAAGATGGCCGCGTCCAAGTGCGCAGACAAGTGCATGAAGCCTACAACAAAGATTGTATCGTGCCAAGAGTCCAAGCTGGAGGTGGTGGGGTGACCGTTTGGGCTGCTTTTCATGCAGGGGGCAAAACTGACATGGTTGTTCTGAATGGAAACCTATACCAGTTCAAGTACAGGGCCATTCTGGAAGAAACATTGCTTCCATTTGCTCGTGCAGCCTTTCGAGGAAACTTTGTCTTCCAAGATGACAATGCACGGCCTCATCGTGCTCGCATGATCCAACACTTTCTTGCTGACCGTGGTGTAGAGCATATGGAGTGGCCTGCCATTTCCCCGGATATGAATCCGATAGAGAACTTGTGGGCAGAATTAACGCGTCAAATCGACCACTTGGACCAGCAGCCGACCTCTGTGCGTGAATTGCAGCAGGCTATTGTCACTGCATGGCAAGCGATTCCTGTCCAAACCTTGGCAAATCTCGTGAACAGCATGCCTCAACGTCTACGTGCTCTCCTGAATGCTCGTGGGGGTTACACGAAGTACTGAACTGTAATTTTACTGTCCGTAATCCCAGTCGTAATTTAACTTTTGTTTTTGTTAAAAAAAAATTTGGCTAATGTGCAAAATAAAGAGATACTTCTGGAAAACGTACAGAAGTTTAACACAGTGCTGTCCATGAATTGAGTTCGATATCAGTTTACATCACTTTCAAAGATCAATTTATTTGTTTCGAAATGTCAAATATGGTTTTTATTTCTTTTAAAGGTCACATTAACAAAATCTAGAATAATTTCAACATAATTCCAATGAACTTTTGGTTCTAAGACATCTTGAAAAGTAAGTTCACCCCCACAAAAAAAATATTCCATATTAAATGCCAAGTCTGTATATAACCTTTATCTATCAATATTGTTGAAATGAAGATCAAATAGCTGTATGTTGAAATATGTTGAAAAAGTCAAAACTTTACATGGGGTGTACTTACTTTTTCACGTGACTGTATATATATATACAGTGGAACCTTGACTTACGAGTGCCCCAACTTACGAGTTTTTCGAGATACGAGCCGTCGCTCGGGCGGTTTATTGCTTTGAGATGCGAGCCGAGATCTGAGTTACGAGCTTTCGCCACCCGGTCACGTGGTTATCTTGCCGTGCAAGTACAGTATCTGCCGTATATCGCTGCATTTTTGTTTTCGCATGTTGGTTATTTTGAGTTTACGCCACCAGGTGGGTTCTGGTCACGTGGTTATCTTGCCGTGCAAGTACAGTATCTCTGACGTATATTGCTGCATTTTTGTTTTCGCATGTTGGTTATTTTGAGTTTACGCCACCAGGTGGGTTCTGGTCACGTGGTTATCTTGCCGTGCAAGTACAGTATCTCTGACGTATATCGCTGCATTTTTGTTTTCGCATTTTGGTTATTTTGGAAAATTTCTTAGTTTTAACCATGGGGCCTAAGAAAGGACGTATATAACGGCAGAGGAGAAGAGCATGCCAGGCCACAACTTGTTCAGAGTGCCGGCGATAGCTCGCCTTCTCTTTGTGGAAAACACGGTACTGAGAAGAAGAAGAGGATGATGTGCTTGGATATAAAACACGCAATCGTCGAAAAACATGAGCGAGGTGTGCGTGTTGTCGACTTGGTGAGGCGGATGTGAAGGCAGCTGAAGATTTTATTATAACTGAGAAGAAGAAGAGGATGATGTGCTTGGATATAAAACACGCAATCGTCGAAAAACATGAGCGAGGTGTGCGTGTTGTCGACTTGGTGAGGCGGATGTGAAGGCAGCTGAAGATTTTATTATAACTTTTGCCGAACTGATAGAAGCCGAACGATATATCCCCCAGCAAATCTTCAACTGTGACGAGACAGGGCTCTTCTGGAAAAAGATGCCGAGGAGGACGTATATAACGGCAGAGGAGAAGAGCATGCCAGGCCACAACTTGTTCAGAGTGCCGGCGATAGCTCGCCTTCTCTTTGTGGAAAACACGGTGAGATCCTTAACATCCAACAACTAATGGGACGCAAATGGGGCGCCCAGTTTAGCGGTACACACATTGATGAATCACCCTGCCTGTGATTCACCCATGACAGGTTATAGCTGGGTCGGGATTCAAACCCAGGCTGGACAGTTTAGACTTCAGAGTCAAGTGTGCGTACCTCCAGTCCAGGCCATCCTGCCAACTTGTATGCTGCATACAGGTGAAATATAAAGCGCGAGATATTTTTATATATACTGTATATTTAAAAAAAAATTGGTGTGGTTTTTGGTGGGCTGGAACGGATTAATAGCATTTCAATGCATTTTAATGGGGAAATTTGATTTGAGAAACGAGCAATTTGAGTTACGAGCTCGGTCACAGAACGAATTAAACTCGTAAGTCAAGGTTCCACTGTATATATATATATATATATATATATATATATATATATATATATATATATATATATATATATATATATATATATATATATATATATATATATAGATATAGTAACGGATTTGAGAAGTGTAACGGATTTGAGAAGTGTAACGGATTTGAGAAGTGTAACAATTTTGAGAAAGTGTAACGAATGTGAAAAGTATGGTTTTGTTGTGTGCTCGTAATGTAAATAATGGTCGCAGCCCGTCCTCTTAGTTAATTCCATAAACCTACACACAGGACACGATATATCCTTTTAAATAGTTAGTCCCTTATTCTCTGTGTAGGCTAAGGATGTGTTTCCCACTAGTTTGACTCTTCATGACACCGAATTAAATAAGAGTAGGCCCTCCGATGCCCCATGGCAGCTTCCAAGTGCCAGGTTTGCACTTTGCTGCATTTTCATCTGCCGTCCACATTGCAGCAGTTGACTCCATTACGCACGAGGTAACGCCGAAGAAGAAAGGCGGGTCTCCACCTCGTCATAGAGGGGAGGAGTAAGTCGGCCCCGCTCATCCAACCCAGAACGAGGGGTTTGGCTTGAGAGGGCGGGGAGAGAACGTTTGGGGAAGGTTCAAAAAGGGTGAAGGGCGGGGCCTATATAACCCGCTGCGGTATGCTCCCGAGTTGAGATGAGCTGAGGGGAGGGATGAGTTCTGGGTCCAGGAGATGCGCTGGAGACAAGCAGGTGTGACCGAGCTGCCGTGAGACGTGCCGCGCTGCAGGAGAAACAGACCGGGGCAACGCAAGGAGCGCACGAGGCAGTACGGAGAAAGGAACTTCGCCCGCGCAGTTTGGGACCAAAGCTCGGCTTCTTGACGGCGGTGCCTTCTGGCCCGACCGTGCCCAGCACCCGCTGAACCTTCCTTGCCTCTAAAAGCCACCCATCTCCAAGCCATTCCTTCCTGCCTGCATTTCCCCGTGTAAGTGTGATCGTCCGTCTGTCTTTAATGTTGTCCTGGGGTTTATTAATTAAGCTTGAATAGATAAGCTAATGATTTCACTGTGTATCTGCTCCTTCCATTTTCTGTATATAACCGACTGCTCTCGTTGCTTTGGCTTGTGAAAATACTTAATAAATCCTGTTATTCCTCCGTACTTCTTATTCTTCTTCATTCTCGTTCGGTCGCTTTAGAGGTTTCCCGATTGAATAGCGGTGGCGCGATCCGGCCAAAGTTTGGGGTAAATCGGGTTTTAGAAACGGGGAATAACTGTTCGGTCGCGGAGCCTCCGCTCGGCAAATATAACATCTTTAACCGCGTCCGTAACAATTGGTGTCGAGGAGTGGGATACGAGGCCCGAAGCGCGCTTAACGCGCTCAAAATTACAAGCAGTTGGAAATTCTTTTGTTTTAAAGAAAAACCCGAATTTTGAAATCGCGCCATGGCTGGTCAAGGCGATCGGATGCCGGTGGGTGAGCTAGAGATAGACGGGGTGGAATCGACCCAGGACCTCGGGGAAATGTATATGGAGGATGTGGTTGAGGGGGTATCAGACGCACAAAATGGCGCTCTCACGCACGTGGTTGAAGAGGCACAAAATGGCGGCGCTGCGGCAGTCGAGACCGCAGCGCTGGGGAAATTGGACCTCTTTGCGGCGCAGATGATGGGGTATATGGAAAAAATGGGTGAGCGAATGAGGGACGAAGCGAGGGCTGATAGTGAGCGAATGAGGGATAAAGCGAGGGCTGATAGTGAGCGAATGAGGGACGAATTGGGGGGCAAAATGGGCGAAATGGGGGGCAAAATGGGCGAAATGGGGGGCAAAATGGGCGAAATGGGGGGGAAAATGGGAGAAATGGGGGAACGGCTAGAAGCTAAATTTGAGGGGTTAGACAACGGGATAAAAGAGGTAAAGAATGGGTTAACGGGGGTGGAAAATAGAATGGCTGCCCAGGAGAATCAGTTAGAGGGGGTGAAAAATGGGTTAATGGGGTTAGAAAATAGAATGGAAGACAAATTGCGGGAAATAGGGGAGCAATCCGCCTGGGAAATCGAACAGATGGGGAACCAGATGGAGGAGATGAAAGAGGAGATACGACGAGGTGTAAGTGAGGAGGTCTCGGGGGTACGCGAGGAGGTAAAGCGAGGCGAAAAGCGTATAGAGAAAGAGGTGAGGAATAATACGGCTAGGTTACAGGGGGGCATAGAGGGTCTGACGAAGGGAGTAGAACAGCTGAAAGTGGGACAAAAGGAACTAGTGGACCAAGTGGAAAAGAACACGGCAATAATCGGGGGGTTAAAAGCGACACAAAAAGACATTAAAAACGAATTAATAGCGACACAGAAGGAATGTCAGATGGTACATGAGGGGTTGACGAAGAAGTTGGAAGAGGTGACAGAAGTAATGGAGACGAAGGACCGAGAGGTGAGGACGCAAATAGAAACGGTTAAAGTGGCGTTAGAGGAAGAGATAGAGGGGGCGCACAGGGAGATGAAGGAGGTAAAGGAAAAATTAGAGGAGGTGGAAGAAGAGATGAGTGAAATTAAGAAGAGACGGACAGAAACTAAGAGAGAAATCCAGGAGGAGGTGATGGAATATGTACAAGGTCGGTGCTCAACTCATAATGGTGTGCTCACTAACCAAATAAAGAGTTTGCAGGTGGCAAAGGAGGTGCGGAGACGAGGTGCCAAGGTGAGTGGCGATATACGTGGAAATGTACATGATGTGAGGGGAGCTTCAGTCGGCTTGGGGGTTGATGTGGACCCGGGTGTTCGTGAGAGGCCGTTGGTGAAGTGTGCGACAGGTCTGGTGTGCGAAAAGCGAGGTGTGCGAGAATGTCCAACCATGGAGTGTGTGAGGAAAAAGCGCGCGCCAAGGAGTGAGTGTGCTGTCGAGAGTGAGTCGGTCGTAGCGCGTGTGCGAGGGAGCACATGGAAGCGCGTAGTGAGGAGTGTTACAGAGGATGTAACGGAAGCATGCACGCCTGTGGTGAGTGTTACAGAGGATGTAACGGGAGAGTGTGCGCAAGAGTGTGCACGAGAAAGGTGTGTAACGGACAGGTGCATGAGGAAAGAGTGCGCTGTCGAGAGTAAGGGTGAGTGCGCTGTCAAGAGTGGTGGTGAAAGTAGTGAGAGTGACACGGAGCGTGAGTTGGTTGTGACAGGTGAGCGAGGATGTACACCTGGAATGGAAGGATGCACACCTGGAATGGTAGAGCATGTGTGGGAATGCACACTTGAGTTGGTCGTGAGGCACGTGGTTGGGTGTGCGAGGGAGAGCACACCTGTGATTGTCACAGAGGAGGTGACCGAGGAGGGGGCGTGAAGAGGTGTGTTGGTGAGGTGTGCGAGCGACGAGTGTGTGCAAAGGTGTTCGGTGGTCAGGTGTGTGACCAAGTCTGTGAGCGGAATGAGTGTACCTGGGTGTGGAAGAGAAGGTGCAATGACGAGGAGCATGGGAACAGCTGGATGTATGAGCAAGGAACGGGCTGCTGGGTGTAAGCATGCCAGTGAGGCATCGACGGTAACCGGGTTAGAGGTTAGAACGACATTTAGCCGAATCGGGCCCTCGGTGCGCGTCGGGCAGCTTCGCGTGCCGCGAGAACCAGCGGGGATCCGAACCACGGCGGGTTCGAAAGGACTGCCGTACGCGATCCACGCTGGGCCTCGCTTTGAACGGCCGCGTCCGTGCTCCACTAGGCGGAGCGGGCAGCCCGATAGGAAGGGTCGTCATGGCGACCACTTTTTATTGAGACGTTCCGGCAGGTCGAGATCGGGCAATTGGATGGCTCCGCGCCGAGGTGGTGCGTGGGATCTCGGCACGGGTAAGCCCCCGTCCCTGCACCGAGTGCCGGACGCATCCAGCCGCCGGCGCCAAACAACCCGCATTCATTGCTCGGCTTTACGAAGCCGGGCTGTAGACGTGAATTGGCGCACCGAGAGGATCTAATAAGTAGACGGGTGATGAGGTTAGTGTTTTGGACCCAAAATTAGAAAAAGGCAAAATTTGATGATTGGCATAGGATTGGCAGAGTGATGATTGGTAATGGTACAGTGATTGGCAGATGATTGGCAAAATTTTTGATTGGTTGAAATTTGGTGAGCAAAATTGATAGTGGGACCTCCGCGATGTGGTGGGATGGGCAATCCACCATCCCTCACAGAGGGGGGCAAAGGAGCACTAGTTTTATGGGGTTGATGGCAGTGAAAACTAGCCCGGGTGGGTTAGGATATTGTGTGTAGGGACCTAGAAGATGACATTAGGTAACGTTAAGGTTTAGTTAGTGACTGAGACCTGTAGTGGGGACGCAGGTAGATTAGAGTGGATGATAATGACGTGGGAGCGCAATAGTTTAAAGGGGTGACTGGGAAGCGCAAGTTTCAGAGGGGAGTAGTCAGATGAGATGATGCCGTGTGTTGAGGATTGAAAAGTGTATGGTGAACAGGTGTGATTGAACAGGTGTGATTGCACAGGTGTGCAACTGAACAGGTGAATGGAGCAGTGTTTGAGTGATAGTAGTGGTGATGTGTATTGTGATGACCAAATGGTCCAGGAAGAGAAGGAGGGTGCAGGTGGCACCAGGTGTGAGTGCACAGGTGTGCAACAACAGGTATGAGGAACAGGTGTATGGAAGACATGGAGTGTGGAATATATGGAGTCTTGGAATGGATGGTCGTGGAGTGAGTATGGTGGGAAATTGTGGAGTGGAGTGGATGGTGCGAAGGTGTGAATGGGGGAAGAGTGGACCCCCATCACGAATACCTGGGGCGGGTAGTGTAAGTGTTAGGTAGAGGGTATAGGTAAATTGTGGTTGGATATTGGCATCTGTGGTGCGGGTGACAGAATGGTGATTGGATGGGTGCATTAGTGTTGTGGAAATGGCTGGGCGTGTAGCCTGTTAGTGTGTGTAGTTGGTTTGGGCACTCCACCACTGAGGATGTCGGCCAGGTGAGGCCGCAGGTGGGCTCTGGGAGCCGGTAGAGTTGTTGTGGATGGGGCCCGAGAATCCGGAGGACGGACCCGGGTAGCCCAGTGCCAGAGGGCACCAGGGGGTGACAGAGCCAGGAGGGGCCTTCCCCAATTAGATAGGTTAGGATGAAGAGCTAGGTAAGCTCAGGTGGCAACTACAGTGGTGGAGGTGTGCAGGTGGGTAGACCTGCTGGGAGAGCTACACGTCACGGCCCAGAAATTGTGCAAGGGCACCGGGGGATGAATCGGGGGAGTGAGACCCCAAATTGAGAAGCACCACAGTTGGTCAATGGGAATTGGTTTTTAGAACCCATAGTGTAAGTTGGCCAATGGATTGGCAGGGAAAGACCCCGGGTAGTGTAACGTGTGTTAATGTCATTTAGAAAGTAGTTGGGATGAAGTCTCCTCGCACCATCTGCATCCACTCCCCTGAGGTGACAGGTACCTCCACACCATGCCAGGTTGTTTTATTATTTTTATTGTGCAGATGTTTGGATTGTGAGACGCATCATGACGTGGGTGTGACATTGTGCTTTGTGTTCCATCTCTTCCTCCTTATGAGGATTGATGATGAATTGGGTGATGGCAAATTTCGAAGTAGAGGGATTGTGGTGACGAAGTTGGTATAGGAGGAATATGGGGAAGACGTGACAGTAGTGACGAATTTGTAAAGGTGTAAATTTTGTACATATGGGGTAAGGGCAAGGGTAGTGTAGGTGACAGGGGGGTGACGTACGGTAGGGATGAGCTTTCTCACTTCGCCCTCCGTATGCATTTCGCCTTGCATTGCCTTATTGATGTGTACCCTTGTGACCTTAGCCCTCGCTCATTTGTCTTCCCCCTTTTGTCTCCCACCTGAGGACTGTGCGCCACTGGGTGTTGAGGGGAGCGTGCGGAGGTCGTCTTGTGTGCCAGGACCCTCTCAACCAGCATGCATTGCATTGATGTACCACTTTATGGACCGCTGTTCTGCGGCCAAGTACCACTTGATGGACCCCAGGTTCTGGGGCAGGGCACCTCTGTTGGAGACCGGCCATAGTGGCCAGGGAATCTTGCTTGCGGACCTCGGTAAGGTGGCACCTATGCCAAACAGGTGGACCACCCTTAGTTGGCCCCTGTGGCCCTAAATAAAAATGGACACGGTTTGTGCTTTCTATATTTCCAAGTAGGCCGCATGAAACAAGAAGACATCGGGAAGAACATCGGCCCAGCAGAGAAGAAGAAGACCACCACCAGTTGTTTTTTTGTGTGTTTATTACAAACAGTAATGACTGTGCACTGGTTGGTGCTCTTGGGTGCTTTTGGGTGCTTTGGTGTTATTGGTACTGGTGCATCGATGCAATGCGTGCTGTCTCCTCCCTCCCAACAGGAATTTCCTTCTTTTTGTTTCCCTAAAAAGAAAAAAGAAAAAACACAGGTCCTGGGTTGCGTTGTAAATAAGAAAGAACATCACTGTAAATAATGCTCCCCACCATAAATGTATAGCTTGAAAACAATTCCGTAATTCGGTTATTCTGTGTGCGCAAATCTGTTAGACAGGGTGCAATGCAGCAGGGGGACATATTTATTTGTGTTTTAAGATTGTCACACTCAGGGTCAGGTTAATTGTAGAGGGAATTACACCTACGTGTCACACTAAGTTAAAGTTTTGTAGGCCCGAGACGGGCCTGAAGAAAGGAGGGTGCAGTGTAACGGATTTGAGAAGTGTAACGGATTTGAGAAGTGTAACAATTTTGAGAAAGTGTAACGAATGTGAAAAGTATGGTTTTGTTGTGTGTAACACCCTCGTAATGTAAATAATGGTCGCAGCCCGTCCTCTTAGTTAATTCCATAAACCTACACACAGGACACGATATATCCTTTTAAATCGTTAGTCCCTTATTCTCTGTGTAGGCTAAGGAGGTGTTTCCCACTAGTTTGACTCTTCATTGCACCGAATTAAATAAGAGTAGGCCCTCCGACGCCCCATGGCAGCTTCCAAGTGCCAGGTTTGCACTTTGCTGCATTTTCATCTGCCGTCCACTTTGCAGCAGTGGACTCCATTACGCACGAGGTAACGCCGAAGAAGAAAGGCGGGTCTCCACCTCGTCATAGAGGGGAGGAGTAAGTCGGCCCCGCTCATCCAACCCAGAACGAGGGGGTTGGCTTGAGAGGGCGGGGAGAGAACGTTTGGGGAAGGTTCGAAAAGGGTGAAGGGCGGGGCCTATATAACCCGCTGCGGTATGCTCCCGAGTTGAGATGAGCTGAGAGGAGGGCTGAGTTCTGGGTCCAGGAGATGCGCTGGAGACAAGCAGGTGTGACCGAGCTGCCGTGAGACGTGCCGCGCTGCAGGAGAAACAGACCGGGGCAACGCAAGGAGCGCACGAGGCAGTACGGAGAAAGGAACTTCGCCCGCGCAGTTTGGGACCAAAGCTCGGCTTCTTGACGGCAGTGCCTTCTGGCCCGACCGTGCCCAGCACCCGCTGAACCTTCCTTGCCTCTAAAAGCCACCCATCTCCAAGCCATTCCTTCCTGCCTGCATTTCCCCGTGTAAGTGTGATTGTCCGTCTGTCTTTAATGTTGTCCTGGGGTTTATTAATTAAGCTTGAATAGATAAGCTAATGATTTCACTGTGTATCTGCTCCTTCCATTTTCTGTATATAACCGACTGCTCTCGTTGCTTTGGCTTGTGAAAATACTTAATAAATCCTGTTATTCCTCCGTACTTCTTCTTCTTCTTCATTCTCGTTCGGTCGCTTTAGAGGTTTCCCGATTGAATAGCGGTGGCGCGATCCGGCCAAAGTTTGGGGTAAATCGGGTTTTAGAAACGGGGAATAACTGTTCGGTCGCGGAGCCTCCGCTCGGCAAATATAACATCCTTAACCGCGTCCGTAACAATATATATATATATATATATATATATATATATATATTGTTACGGATCGCGGATTAGATGTTATTTACTGAGCGGTGGTATTGCCGCGACCTAACAGTTCCCCCCGATTCTTCCCCAACTCACCCGATTCCACCCGACGTTGACCAAATCGCGCTATGCTAAATCAATGATTGGAAAGGACACAACGACTGGGATAGATGAAACGACGCAAGGGGTACAGTTCTCAAGACCTCCGGAGGAGGATATAATTAGTGGTGGAGAAAAGGGGTAGATTACAAGGTAATGAGGTAAAGACACAGAAAAGATAGGCACTTAGACACAATCTTATCTCTCCCAGACAGACCACAGACAAACGGAACAAGACTGACTTACACAGGGATTGATGGCAGGGAAGGACAGGCAGTCGATAGCACAAGGTGCACCTTGGCTCAGGGGCAGAATCAAGCACGGTCCAGTCCAGAGATGCGGGGAGGTGTCACAGCGCTCGGAGGTGGCGTCCTTCTCTCTCCAAGCTCAGGGCGCATCTGACGTCACCTCCCTCTTCCTGCGCATGCTCAGCGGGGAGTCACACGCCCTCGGCTGGTTGGCTCCGCCCCAGATGGGACCGGTCCGCCGCTTCTATTGGGTGCGGGGGTTACCGGGCTCCGCCCTTGACGAGGAGCTGACAGCGAGCCCCTACTTGGTAACCCCGTCGAGCACATGTTCGATGGCGGCTCGTTGGAAAGGCTTGGTGCCCTCCCAACACCCCCTACCAACCAAGCCGGAGTGAGGACGCGCACTCCCCGCGCCGCCGCCGTTGTTGTTGTTGTTGTTGAACCGTGAGGAAGAGCTGCGGGGAGGTATTGGGAGGTCCTAAACTTCCTAACGGTGCCATACAATCACATTCTGGTGCAACGAGGAGTCAGAATTAATGGAAACGAGTCCTTAACTGACATAGACTAAGAATAACTAGCAAGATGTCCTCTAGTTGTCTACGTGAGATGCGGTGGACCTGGATGCGACATTTAATGGGGGAAATAGGGGAAGGTCGGGTCTACAGAGTGTTGTTTACAGAAAATGGGACTAGGGAATGGGGGATTGGGGATAGTTGGGAAGTATTGAGGAAATAGGGGAATATTTACAAGCGGATATGGATGGATGTAAATCCCATATCCGCAACATTGCACCCTTCTCTACCTCGGGGCGTCCCGACCCGATAAATTTTTACCTACTTTAGTGTGGCACTCAGATGTAGTTCCCTCTACTATTAACTCAACCCTGAGTGCGACAGTTTTACAGATGTTCACAAATGAGTAAATATGTCCCCCTGCGACGTTGCACCCTTCTCCTAACAGAAACACACCCACAGGATAACCGAATCGCGGAAAGCATCCTCAAACTAAACATACAGCCGGTAGGGAGCATTATTTACAATTGACGCTACTTTATTTACAAGACTAACCCAGGACCTGTGATTGTTCTTTCTGGGGGGGGGGGAGACAGTCTGCTCTGCATCAATGCACCATTAAAGCACCAATCGGTGCAGTCACCATTGTTCATGAAAATAAAAACAACAACCCCTAACCCTGCAGGTGTCTCTTGCTCTTCGGCTCCCTCTGCTGGTTATTATTATTGTCTTCCAGTTGTTGTCTTTCTTTCATTTTCTTACTGGCGGCCTATTTGCAATAAAGTGTGCCCAACGTGTCCATTTTATTTTCTTTATTTATGGCCCACAGGGCCGACTACGTATGGTTCACCTGTGGGGCATCGGTGCCCTGTGGCCAAGGCCCGCCAGCAAGATTTTGGGCCCTCATGGCCGGTTCCAGCAGAGGGGCCATGCCCCAACCCATGGGGTCCATAAGTGGTGCTCGGCCACAGACATGTGGTCCATAATGTGGTGCATCGATGCAGACAGCTGGTTCTGAGAGTGCCGGGCGCACAATGGCCGACTCACGCACGCTCCCCTCGGCACCCAATGGCGCACAGGTCATGTGGGAGACAAAAGAGACAAATTAGCGAGGGGTAAGGTCACAAGGGTACACATCAATAAGGCAATGCAAGGCGAAATGCGTACGGAGGGCGAAGTGAGAAAGCTCGTCCCTACCGTACGTCACCCCCCTGTCACCTACACTACCCTTGCCCTTACCCCATATGTACAAAATCTACACATTACCAATCCGTCGCTACTGTCACGTCTCCCCATATTTCCTCTATACCAAATTCGTCACCACAATCCCTCTATCCAAAATTTGCCATCACCCAATTCGTCATCAATCCTCATAAGGAGGAAGAGATGGAACAACAAAGCACAATGTCACACCCACGTCATGATGCGTCTCACATTCCAAACATCTGCACGATAAAATAACAAAACATGGCATGGTGTGGAGTACCTGTCACCTCAGGTGAGTGCATGTAGATGGTGCGAGGAGACTTCAATCCTAACTATCCTCTAAATGACATTAACACACTTTACACTACCCGGGGTCTTTCCCTGCCAATCCATTGGCCAACTTACTCTATGGGTTCTAAAAACCAATTCCCATTGACCAAACTGTGGTGCTTCTCAATTTGGGGTCTCACTCCCCCGATTCATCTCCCGGTGCCCTCGCACAATTTCTGGGCTGTGACGTGTAGCTCTCCCAGCAGGTCTACCCACCTGCACACCTCCACCACTGTAGTTGCCACCCGAGCTTACCTGCTCCTTAACCTAACCTATCTACTGGGGAAGGCCCCTCCTGGCTCTGTCACCCCACTCGGTGCCCTCTGGCACTGGGCTACCCGGGTCCGTCCTCCGGATCCTCGGGCCCCATCCACAACTACCGGCTCCCAGAGCCCACCTGCGGCCTCACCTGGCCGACATCCTCACAGTGGTGGAGTGCCCAAACCAACTACACACACTAACAGGCTACACGCCCAGCCATTTCCACAACACTAATGCACCCATCCAAATACCATTCTGTCACCCGCACCACAGATGCCAATATCCAACCACAATTTACCTATACCCCTACCTAATACTTACACTACCCGCCCCGGGTATTCGTGATGGGGGTCCACTCTTCCCCCATTCACACCTTCGCACCACCCACTCCACTCCATCGTTTCCACCATACTCACTCCACGACCATCCATTCCAATACTCCACTTATTCCACACTCCATGTCTTCCACACAACCATTTATTCCATTCACCTGTTGGTGCACACCTGTGCACTCACACCTGGTGCCATCTGCACCCTTCTCTCCCCCAAGCGCATTCGCGCTGATCCACAACACTCACTACTCCCTCACTGCTCCACACACCTTTCCAGTTCTCACACAGCATCATCTCATCTAACTACTCCCCTCTGAAACTTGCGCTTCCCAGTCGTCCCTTTAAACTATTGCACTCCCTCGGCATTATAATCCACACTAATCTACCTGCGTCCCCACTACAGGTATCCTTGTCACTAACTAATCTTAACGTTACCTAATGTCATCTTCGCTAGATCCCTACACACAATATCCCAACCCACCCGGGCTAGTTTTCACTGCCATCAACCCCATAACTAGTGCTCCTTTGCCCCCCCCCCCCCCCTCGCCATGAGGGATGGTGGATTGCCCATCCCACCACATCGGGGAGGTCCCACTATCAATTTTGCTCGTCCAAATTCCAACCAATTCAAAAAATTTCCATTTACTGCCAATTCTACCCACTATTATAAATTTCGTATCAAATCACTACCATCATCATCACAGTCCGCTATATCCTAGCCTCGGTGCGTCATGACATCATTAAACTCGGTTCGTAAAGCCGAGCAATGAATTCGGGTGGTTTGGTCGCCTGCAGGTTGAATCCGTCCGGCTTTCGGTTCAAGGGAGGTGGTTTGGTTGGACCGAGGTTCCACGCACCATCTCGGCGCGGCACCTTGCGGTCCCGGGCCCGATGGCTCAATCTCCCCCGGTCGGAACCCCGTCCCCACGAGGGGGCACCGTACCGCTTCCTCCCACTCGCCCTTGAACCGGACCGGTCGCCTCGCCCGCCAAGGCCCGGACTCGACCGTGCGGGGCGGGGCCAAGCCCGAATCGGCAACGACGCTTCGAAGAGAAACGACGCAGCTTCGATCCGCGCCGGGCCCTGCATCCAACAAAGCACGCCGCGCCCCGAGCGCTCGCATCGGCTATCCGTCGCCCTAACCGCTAACCCGGTTACCGTCGATGCTTCACTTGCATGCTCACACGCATACGCTACCCCTTTTACCCTCACAAAACCCGGCGTTCCAACGCCGTCCGTACATTCCACCAACGCTCTCCCTGTTACACACCACACCTCTCGCGCACACCTCGGTCCACACCTCTCCTCCATTACGTCCTCCGTAACACTCACCATGGGCGTGCACTCTGGCATCCACCCACTAACGCGCTCAGATGGGCTCTCCCACACTCGCGCTACCACCAACCCAGGTGTGCTTCCTCGCACACCCTCTACCATTCCAAGCATGCATTCTCGCACCCGCTCCACCACCAACTCACTCTCCAGGTCACTCTCACCCTCGCACGTACACTCCGTACACCCCGACGTGCATTCTCGCTCGCACTCGGTTTCACTCCCACACTTTATAACACACCCACTCGCCGACGCACACTTTTTCCTCACACGCGTGCCATTTCCACTCACACGGGACCCTTTACCAACGCCCGGGTGCCATATCGATCCCAATCGCGCGACAATTCTTTTGTCGCCAAACATCCTCCTGCAAAATCTACCCGCACAATATACAGCACGACTCACCTGGGGGATCCTTTTCTCCACGCGAACCTGTAAACTTCCATTCGGGTTAAGCACAGCATCGTGATGTGAGCAGGGACTTTGTACATTTTCCATTTCTCCCTGCAATTCCCGGGCTACCTCCGTCATCTCTTCAATTTCAATGCCCACTTCCGCTTTTTCTTTACTCACCTCGACGACCGCTGGCTTTAATAAAACACCCTCTACCTCATCGGTCGCCGGCTTTTCCAAACCCCGTGTCGCGATTTCTACCCCCGTCATTGTACCCGTGCTTTCCTCCGCTTCGCTCAACCAGCGCTTTTCGACCCGCGTTACCTCCTCGTGCACCCCTGGGACCCTTTCGCCCACCATGCGATCCATGGTCTCCCCACATTTTTGCATGCGGTCACCCATTCTGTTGGTTATTGCTTCAATTTGGTTTCCCAATCCGTTCATTATTGCTTCCATTTGGTTTCCCAATCCGTTCGTTATTGCTTCCATTTGGTTTCCCAATCCGTTCGTTATTGCTTCCATTTGGTTTCCCAATCCGTTCGTTATTGCTTCCATTTGGTTTCCCAATCGCTCACTGTTAGCATCCATTTTGTTTAACAATCGCTCACTGTTCCTGTCCAAAAGGGCCTCCATTTCAGCCATAATTAATTGCATGTCTTCCACCGTTGGTACAAAGGGCGCGGCAAAATTTGGTGCCGCTACACCCACATGCGCGAGGACGCCATTTTGTGCGTCTGATACTCCCTCAACCACACCTTCTTTACTCTCCTCCACCATTTTCCCCACTTCTTCCCTGGGGTCCTGGGTCGATTCTACCCCACTCTCCTCTACCGGAACCCAGCCGTCTTGATCTGCCATAGCGCGACTTTCAAAATTCGGGTTTTTGGAAAACAAAAGCAAATTTCGGTACTTTATAATTTTGACCAAATTTTTTTCTAGATGTTTTTTTTAAAAATTTGGTTCGGGCCTCGAATCTCACTCCCCGACACCAATTGTTACGGTAATAACACAATTGGTGTCCAAAATTTGGGCTAAATAAATTTAGTCCCAGGTTCGAATCCCAACTCCTGACACCAATTGTTACGGATCGCAGATTAGATGTTATTTACCGAGCGGTGGTATTGCCGCGACCTAACAGTTCCCCCCGATTCTTCCCCAACTCACCCGATTCCACCCGACGTTGACCAAATCGCGCTATGCTAAATCAATGATTGGAAAGGACACAACGACTGGGATAGATGAAACGACGCAAGGGGTACAGTTCTCAAGACCTCCGGAGGAGGATATAATTAGTGGTGGAGAAAAGGGGTAGATTACAAGGTAATGAGGTAAAGACACAGAAGAGATAGGCACTTAGACACAATCTTATCTCTCCCAGACAGACCACAGACAAACGGAACAAGACTGACTTACACAGGGATTGATGGCAGGGAATGACAGGCAGTCGATAGCACAAGGTGCACCTTGGCTCAGGGGCAGAATCAAGCACGGTCCAGTCCAGAGATGCGGGGAGGTGTCACAGCGCTCGGAGGTGGCGTCCTTCTCTCTCCAAGCTCAGGGCGCATCTGACGTCACCTCCCTCTTCCTGCGCATGCTCAGCGGGGAGTCACACGCCCTCGGCTGGTTGGCTCCGCCCCAGATGGGACCGGTCCGCCGCTTCTATTGGGTGCGGGGGTTACCGGGCTCCGCCCTTGACGAGGAGCTGACAGCGAGCCCCTACTTGGTAACCCCGTCGAGCACATGTTCGATGGCGGCTCGTTGGAAAGGCTTGGTGCCCTCCCAACACCCCCTACCAACCAAGCCGAAGTGAGGACGCGCACTCCCCGCGCCGCCGCCGTTGTTGTTGTTGTTGTTGTTGTTGTTGTTGAACCGTGAGGAAGAGCTGCGGGGAGGTATTGGGAGGTCCTAAACTTCCTAACGGTGCCATACAATCACATTCTGGTGCAACGAAGAGTCAGAATTAATGGAAACGAGTCCTTAACTGACATAGACTGAGAATAACTAGCAAGATGTCCTATAGTTGTCTACGTGAGATGCGGTGGACCTGGATGCGACATTTAATGGGGGAAATAGGGGAAGGTCGGGTCTACAGAGTGTTGTTTACAGAAAATGGGACTAGGGAATGGGGGATTGGGGATAGTTGGGAAGTATTGAGGAAATAGGGGAATATTTACAAGCAGATATGGATGGATGTAAATCCCATATCCGCAACAATATAGATATATATATATATATATATATATATATATATATATATTGTTACAGACGCGGCTTTAGATGTTATATTGACCGAGCGGTGGTGTATTTAACCGCGTCCGAACAGTTACTCCCCGATTAGAACCCGATTCCACCCGACGTTGACCAGATCGCCCCACAGATATTCAATCGGGAAACCTCTACAGCGACCGAAAGAGAATGAAAAAGAAGAAGAAGAAGAATACGGAGGAAGAACAGATTTATTATACACACACAGCAATGGATGGAAGAAGCAGTAACACAGCGAATCGTTAACTTACACTATTCACGAGCAGGACAGGACGTTCACACTTACACAGGGGATATTGCAGGCAGGTAGGGCTTGAGGTGGATTGCTTGAGAGGGAGGCAAAGTCGGGAGGCCGCAGCTCGCAATTCCTCGCGGTTTTGGCGGGAAACCCTCCGTCGTGTATCCGCTGCGGTAGACGCCACGCGCTGGTTCGGCACACCTGCTCCTCTTCTTATGGTGGAGCCGTCTCCCTCCTTTCAGCGCGTCTCTCCAAAGCTGGTTTCCTTGCCGAGTACCTCTCCTCTTTGGCTTGGAGCGTTTCGCATCTCACCGATCCTCTTGGTGCAGTCTCTTTGCTCATCTCCCAAGGCCTCTCCCAAGTCATCTCTCAAGGCCTCTGATAAAGCAGTCCCTTACAGTCGCTTTTATCACCTCGGGCGGAATTAAGCCGCCGGCTCCGAGGGCACGCCTACCGGGTCGCTCACCGCGGTGCTGATTGGCTGTTAGGGCTGGTTCACTCCTTCCCTCTTATGACGAGGTGGAGACACGCCTTTCTTCTCCGACTCAAAGCACATGGGCAATGGCGGTTGAAGAAAACCGCCCAAAATGCGGAAGGCAATTGGAAGGGAGGTTTTTGGGGAAATTGGAAGGGCCTACGCTTATTTTGTTTGATACAATGCAAAGTCAATCTAGTGGGAAACACATATTTAGCCTACATGGAATAAGGAAATACACTATTTAAAAGATATATCGTGACCTGCGTGTAAGTTTCATGGAATTAACTAGGACGACGGCTGCGACCATTATTTACATTACGAGGATGTTACCATACTTTTGTAACGTTCACATTGTAACGTTTCCACATTCGTTACACTGCACCCTCCTTTCTTCAGGCCCGGTCTCGGGCCTACTAAACTTTAACTTAGTGTGACACGTAGGTGTAATTCCCTCTACAATTAACCTGACCCTGAGTGTGACAATTTTAAAACACAAATAAGTATGTCCCCCTATTGCATTGCACCCTGTCTAACAGACTCAAGCCCACAGCTAACCGAATTACGGAATTATTCTCAAACTATACATTTACGGTGGGGAGCATTATTTACAATGACGTGATTTCTTATTTACAACGCAACCCAGGACCTGTGTTTTTTTTGTTTTTTTTCCTTTTTAGGGAACAAGAGAAAGAAATTCCTGTTGGGAGGGAGGAGACAGCACGCATTGCATCGATGCACCAGTACCAATACCACCAAAGCACCCAAAAGCACCAAAAGCACCACAAAGCACCAAAAGCACCACAAAGCACCAAAAGCACCACCCGGTGCGCAGTCACCATCGTTCATAATAAACACAACAAAACAACTGGTGGTGGTCTTCTCTTTCTCTGCTGGGCCGATGTTCTTCCCGACGTCTTCTGGCTGCATGCGGCCTAGTTGGAAATAATAAAAAGAACAACTTGTGTCCATTTTCATTTAGGGCCTCAGGGGCCAACTAAGGGTGGTCCACCTGTTTGGCATAGGTGCCACCTTACCGAGGTCCGCAAGCAAGATTCCCTGGCCACTATGGCCGGTCTCCAACAGAGGTGCCCTGCCCCAGAACCTGGGGTCCATCAAGTGGTACTTGGCCGCAGAACAGCGGTCCATAAAGTGGTACATCAACGCAATGCATGCTGGTTCTGGGAATCTCGGGCGCACAATGGCCACCTCACGCACGCTCCCATCGGCACCCAATGGCGCACAGGTCATGTGGGAGACAAAAGAAAGACAATTGAGCGAGGGGTAAGGTCACAAGGGTACACGTCAATAAGGCAATGCAAGGTGAAATGCGTACGGAGGGCGAAGTGAGAAAGCTCGTCCCTACCGTACGTCACCCCCCTGTCACCTACCCTACCCCTGCCCTTGCCCTTACCCCATATGTACAAAATCTACACATTACCAATTCGTCACTACTGTCAAGTCTTCCCCATATTTCCCCTATACCAAATTCGTCACCACAATCCCTCTACTTCAAAATTTGCCATCACCAATTCATCATCAATCCTCATAAGGAGGGAGAGATGGAATTACGCACAATGTCACACCCATGTCATGATGCGTCTCACAATCCAAACATTTGCATCATAAAAAATAATCAAAACATGGCATGGTGTGGAGTACCTGTCACCTCAGGTGAGTGGATGCAGATGGTGCGAGGAGATCCTTCATCCTAACTATTTTCTAAATGACTTTAACACACTTTACACTACCCGAGGTCTTTCCCTGCCAATCCATTGGCCAACTTACACTATGGGTTCTAATAACCAATTCCCATTGCCCAAACTGTGGTGCTTCTCAATTTGGGGTCTCACTCCCCCGATTCATCTCCCGGTGCTCTCGCACAATTTCTGGGCTGCGACGTCTAGCTCTCTCAACAGGTCTACCCACCTGCACACCTCCACCACTGTAGTTGCCACCCGAGCTTACCTAGCTCCTCACCCTAACCTAACTAACTGGGGACAGCCCCTCTCCTGGCTCTGTCACCCCATGGTGCCCTCTGGCACTGGGCTACCCGGGTCCGTCCTCCGGATCCTCGGGCCCCATCCACAACAACTACTACCGGCTCCCAGAGCCCACCTGCGGCCTCACCTGGTCGACATCCTCACAGTGGTGGAGTGCCCAAACCAACTACACACACTAACAGGCTACACGCCCAGCCATTTCCACAACACTAATGCACCCATCCACATACCATTCTGCCACCCGCACCACAGATGCCAATATCCAACCACAATTTACCTGTACCCTCTACCTAACACTTACACTACCCGCCCCGGGTATCCGTGATGGGGGTCCACTCTTCCCCCATTCACACCTTCGCACCATCCACTCCACTCCACAATTTTCACCATTCTCACTCCACGACCATCCATTCCAATACTCCAGATATTCCACACTACCATTTATTCCACACAGCCACATACACCTGTTGTTGCACACCTGTGCCCTCACACCTGGTGCCACCTGCACCCTCCTTTCTTCCTGGACCATTTGGTCAACACAACACGCAATCACCACTATTCCCTCATACACTGCTCCACACACCTGTTCAGTTGCACACCTGTGCAATCACACCTGTTCAATCACACCTGTTCAATCTTCACACACACGGCATCATCTCAGCTAACTACTCCCTTCTGAAACTTGCGCTTCCCAGTCGTCCCTTTAAACTATTGCGCTCCCACGTCATTATTATCCACACTAATCTACCTGCGTCCCCACTACAGGTATCAGTCACTAACTAATCTTAACGTTACCTAATGTCATCTTCGCTAGATCCCTACAATTATCCAAGCCCTCCCTGGCTCGGTTGTCATAGCCACCCCATAAACTATTGCGCATTTGCCCCATAATTCTGCTTTCCATTTTTTCACTATCAGCCCTCCTTCTGTTTTCCATTTGTTCGCTATTCTTGTCCATAAGGGCCTTCATTTGTATAAAAAAAAGGTTCAAATCCACCAACGGCGCTGCTACGGTCGCGGCAAAATTTGGTGCCGCTACACCCACGTGCGCGAGGACGCCACTTTGCGCGTCTGATACTTCCGCAACCACATTGCTATTTTTCTCCTCCTCCCTATCCTCCACATACATTTCCCCGAGGTCCTGGGTCGATTCCACCCTGTCTATCTCTCCCACCGACATCCGATCGCCTTGATTGTCCATGGCGCGATCTCAAAATTCGGGTTTTGCTTTATAAAACAAAATAAATTTCGGCAGCTTGTAATTTTGAGCGCGTTAAGCGCGCTTCGGGTCCGATTTCGGGTCCGATCTCCCTCCTCGACACCAATTGTTACTCTAATAGTACAATTGGTGTTCCAAAATTTGGGCCTAACAAATTTAGTCCCAGGTCCGAATCCAACTCCTCGACACCAATTGTTACAGACGCGGCTTTAGATGTTATATTGACCGAGCGGTGGTGTATTTAACCGCGTCCGAACAGTTACTCCCCGATTAGAACCCGATTCCACCCGACGTTGACCAGATCGCCCCACAGATATTCAATCGGGAAACCTCTACAGCGACCGAAAGAGAATGAAAAAGAAGAAGAAGAAGAATACGGAGGAAGAACAGATTTATTATACACACACAGCAATGGATGGAAGAAGCAGTAACACAGCGAATCGTTAACTTACACTATTCATTTTTACTTAACCCCAAGACAACGAGCAGGACAGGACGTTCACACTTACACAGGGGATATTGCAGGCAGGTAGGGCTTGAGGTGGATTGCTTGAGAGGGAGGCTAAGTCGGGAGGCCGCAGCTCGCAATTCCTCGCGGTTTTGGCGGGAAACCCTGCGG
>NC_136264.1:94837317-95042317 GCF_964187855.1 Myxine glutinosa | reverse complement strand
TCATCTATTAATTACTTATTGATTCATCGATTAATTATTTATCGAGTAATCAATTAATTATTTAATTTTTTTATAAATGACTTATTTAATTAAATTTCTAAAAGATACATCTTCGGATGAAGCACTAGTGGTTTAGTTATGCGATTAGCCAATTGATTATGAAAATATTTGGTGATAATCTTTTATTGATTTTAATTATACAATTAATCAATCAATTAGTGTACACCTCTCCCTTCCAATGCAGCCTCAATGAGCTGCACTGCGGTATTGCCGGGCGCCGGAGGCGCCCCGGCAATGCCGCGCTGCAGCATATTTAATTATTTGGCATGGGGCGGTGTACTTTGAATGTATGTGTACTTGTTTAACTTTTGTTTTTGTTAAAAAAATTTTTGGCTAATGTGCAAAATAAAGAGATACTTCTGGAAAACGTACAGAAGTTTAACACAGTACTGTCCATGAATTGAGTTCGATATCAGTTTACATCACTTTCAAGGATCAATTTATTTGTTTCGAAATGTCAAATGTGTTTTTTGTTTCTTTTAAAGGTCACATTAACAAAATCTAGAATAATTTCAACATAATTCCAATGAACTTTTGGTTCTAAGACATCATGAAAAGTAAGTTCACCCCCAATCACTGACAACCGTGATTGTATAAATATATATATATATATATATATATATGTATACACAGACTTGGCATTTAATATGGAATATTTTTTTTGTGGGGGTGAACTTACTTTTCCAAGATGTCTTAGAACCAAAAGTTCATTGGAATTATGTTGAAATTATTCTAGATTTTGTTAATGTGACCTTTAGAAGAAACAAAAACCACATTTGACATTTCGAAACAAATAAATTGATCCTTGAAAGTGATGTAAACTGATATCGAACTCAATTCATGGACAGTACTGTGTTAAACTTCTCTGCGTTTTCCATAAGTATCTCTTTATTTTGCACATTAGCCAAATTTTTTTTAAACAAAAACAAAAGTTAAATTACGACTGGGATTACGGACAGTAAAATTACAGTTCAGTACTTCGTGTAACCCGCACGAGCATTCAGGAGAGCACGTACACGTTGAGGCATGCTGTTCACGAGATTTGCCAAGGTTTGGACAGGAATCGCTTGCCATGCAGTGTCAATAGCCTGCTGCAATTCACGCACAGAGGTAGGCTGCTGGTCCAAGTGGTCGATTTGACACGTTAATTTTGCCTACAAGTTTTCTATCGGATTCATATCCGGGGACATGGCAGGCCACTACATATGCCCTACACCACGGTCAGCAAGAAAGTGTTGGATCATGCGAGCACGATGAGGCCGTGCATCGTCACCTTGGAAGACAAAGTTTCCTCGAAAGGCTGCACGAGCAAATGGAAGCAATGTTTCTTCCTGAATGGCCCTGTACTTGAACTGGTTCAGGTTTCCATTCAGAACAACCAGGTCAGTTTTGCCCCCTGCATGAAAAGCAGCCCAAACGGTCACCCCACCACCTCCAGCTTGGACTCTTGGCACGATACAATCTTTGTTGAAGGCTTCATGCACTTGTCTGCGCACTCGGACGTGGCCATCTTGACGATAGACCAGAAATCTAGACTCGTCACTGAAGGTCACGTGATTCCAAAGTCCTGGCTGCCATTGACGGTGCTCTCTGGCCCACTGCAATCGGCGCTGGCGGTGTTGTCTGGTCAGGCGTGGCTTTCTCAGGGTACGCCTGGCACGATAGCTTGCTTGAACCAGTCGTTGGTTGACTCGCCTTCTGGATACAGGCACATTTGTCAGTTGCTGCCACTCAGCCCTAAGCCGATTACCTGACTTGGTACGGCCATTGCGGACTAACCGGTGCAGCTGGCGATCATCCCTCCTTGTGGTTTTGCGGGGACGTCCTGGCCTCAGTATTGGAGTAGGGACACCCCTCTGAGCATTTTGTTTCAGGATCTTTGACACCTGACCTTGAGTGATGCCATACTGCCGAGCAATAGCACGCTCCTTCATGCTGTAATTTCGTAAAGCCACCACTCCATGACAAACAGCATTGTCGAGTTGACGGACCATCTCCAGAGGAAGCGGCAATAACTTTTGGAGACGTGCAGCAGTTGTTTTCCACTAATACAGAACGCAACAACCCTTCTATACCTGACTGTGAAGCCAATCGTCAAATGCACCTGTCCGTACATTTTGCCACGCCACCTGTGATATAATCCTGTTGTTGACTTCTTGCTGCGACAGACAATCAGTGACATGGTTCTTTTAACAAATACATCACCAAAGTGTAAAAGAAACTCACCAGATTGATATACTGAATTAAGAAAGTAAACCCAAGTCAAGAAAAAAAAATATTCCATATTAAATGCCAAGTCTGTATATATAGATATTGTTGTGGATATGAGGATTGTGTTTTTTTTATTGCTTTATTCTGGACCCTCCTGCCTCCAGTCTGTGTATAAAGGTCAAAGGGCGTTCCCGTAGTTAATTCCATAAAGCATACACGAAGGACACCATATATCCCTGTTCAATAGTTATATCCTTATTATGTGTATTAGTGTAAGGCTGTGTCTCCCATTAATTTAAATACTCCATTGCACCAAGTGAAATAAGAGTAGATCCCCTTTCATTCACATTCCCCTTCCAACAATTGCCAACTGTTCCCTCCGCGACACCATTCGCCACGAGGTCGGCTTGGAGAAGAAGGGGGAGGAGCTGCCGACTCCTGGGCGTGCCCGCCCATCGTCATCAAGGGCGGAGCCAGAGGGCCGTGCCGACCAATCAGGGCCGAGGCGAGCTCACCGATGGGCGTGTCCTGGACACCAGCGGCTTGATCGCCTGAGGCGCTATATAGAGCGCGCGCGAAAGCCAGGAAGTTGTTGTTGGACTAAGCAAGATAAGTTGTTGTTGGACTAAGAGTTGGACTGAGTGGGACTAAGAGTTGGACCAAGCAAGAGAGGAAGTTGTTGGACTGGGTTGGACTAAGAAAGAGAGAGGAGAGAAGGGGCGAAGCAAAGCAAACAGAGAAAGAGTCCTGGAGTTTCTGAGAGAGGGAGAGAGAACCCGTCATGCCAGACCCCCCACCAGCAGCGTTGGCTCCACCAAGCAGCTCCGACCCGTTACCCCGCGCACACGACAGGATGGCATATGGCATCGGCGGCCGTCGAGGTCCATCCTGACGTCCCGTGCGGGATCAAGCTCCAGCCAGCTCCGTGCCTTCCTCCCCCTCCAGCCACCCACCTCCTTCTAGCCAATTCACTCTGCAATTCCCCGTGTGAGTCCGTCTTTGTTTGTTCTGTCCAGGGAATAAGTTAAGCCTGTGTAGATAAGCTAGCAAATTTCACTGTGTCACCTTTCCTCTTCTGTATTTTATTTTCTTATCCTTCCTTCTTCCTTGGTTTCTATCAATTGTGTAAATAGTAAATAAACATATTTGTATTTCTTACCCTTTGCTTTTCTTTCTTCTTTACATCCTTCGTTTTAGTCTTTTCCCCATTGAATATCTGTGGTGCGATTCGGCCAACGTTCAGGAATCAGGTTAGCCGGGGTAACTGTTCGGGCGCGGCGGCCATCCGCTCGGCAAACAACATCCTAGCCGTGTCCGTAACAATATATATAGATATATATATATATATATATATATATATATATATATATATATCTATATATATCTATAATTCTATATATATATATATATATATATATATATATATATATATATATATATATATATATATATATATATATATATATATATATATATATATAGAAGAAGATAGATAGATAGTGGATTAATTAAGGACTGATACATTTCCTTTCTCTTCTGGCCATTATCTCAGGCACCTTTTGAGTTAGGAAGCTGATATTTGGACATGCCAATGACCAAGTGATTTGGCTGTAAAATATATATTTGATTTATTGATTAATCAATTAATTGATTAGTTATTTAATTATTAACGCTTAATTAAGTACTTATACATTTCCTTTCTTTTCTAGGCATTATCTCGGGCACCTTTTGAGTTAGGAAGCTGATATTTGGACATGCCAATGACCAAGTGATTTGGCTGTAAAATATATTTTTGATTTATTGATTAATCAATTAATTGATTAGTTATTTAATTATTAACGATTAATTAAGTACTTATACATTTCCTTTCTTTTCTAGGCATTATCTCGGGCACCTTTTGAGTTAGGAAGCTGATATTTGGGCATGCCAATGACCAAGTGATTTGGCTGCAAAGGCTATTTTTGAGTTATTGATTAATCAATTAATCGATTAATTATTTAATTATTCGATTAATGACTAAAACATTTTTTGTTAAAGTTACAGATTCTGATAAAATGGTGGTTGTTTATGTGTTCTATTAGCGAATTGATTAATTATTTAATGATTATTATTTCTTTATTTTCATTATTAATTATTTATTTATTTTATTTCTCATCTGGGCAATATCTCAGGCACCTTTTGAGCTCGGAAGCTAATATTTGGACATGCCAATGACCAATTGATTTGGCTGCAAAGGCTATTTTTGATTTATTAATTCATCAATCAATTAATCAATTCATCGATTAATTATTTAATTATTTGATTAATGACTTCTTTTTTTTAGTTGCAGATTCGGATGAAATGGTGGTGGTTTATGTGTTCTATGAGCCAATTGATTAATTATTTTTTTAAATTATGATTATTATTTATTTATTTTCATTATTAATGATTTATTTATTTTCTTTCTCATCTGGTAGCCTGGTGTTGGGTTAGGTTAGTGGTTAGGGTGCCGGCTCGGGATCCTAGGATCCTGGGTTCGAATCCTGGTCGATCGCTGAATTAACACCAGGGGGGTTGACTCAGCCTGTCATCCTTCCGAGGTCGACAAATTGAGCACCAGTTCACTGGTAATTCCCTGTGTGTCGCAAAAGTCGACTAACAGGGTTGGTGGCAGGAAGGGCATCCGGCCGTAAAACATTGCTTCAAAAAGGGGAACATGGTGCCCGAAAAAGGCCAACCCCTGCTCTGCAGGGAAAAATGGCCTCTAAAGGTGGTTCTTCTTTCTCATCTGGGAAATATATCAGGCACCTTTTGAGCTTGGAAGCTGATATTTGGACATGACAAAGACCAAGTGATTTGGCTGTAAAGGGTATTTTTGATTTATTGATCAATTAATTGATCGATTAATTTATTCAATGAATGACTTAATTAATTTTTTTTTAGTTACAGATTCGGATGAAATGGTGGTGGTTTATGTATTCTATTAGCCAATTGATTAACCACTTAATTTTTTTATGATTATTATTTATTTATTTTCATTATTAATCATTTATTTATTTTCTTTCTCATCTGGGTAATATCTCAGGCACCTTTTGAGCTAGGAAGCTAATATTTGGACATGACAGTGACCAAGTGATGTGGCTATAAAGGATATTTTTGATTTATTGATTTATCATTTAATCGATTAATTATTTATTGATTAATCAATTAATTATTTCATTTCTTATTAATGACTTATTTAATTAAATTTCTAAAAGATACATCTTCGGATGAAGCACAAGTGGTTTTGTTGTGCTATTAGCCAATTGATTAAGAAAATATTTTATGATAATCTTTTATTGATTTTGATTATGCAATTAATCAATCAATTATTGTGCACCTCTCCCTCCCAATCCAGTCTCTGTGAGCCGGAGACGCCCCGATAATGCCACGCTGTAGGATATTTAATTATTTGGCATGGGGGCCGTGTACTTTGAATGTATCTGTACTTGTTTGTTTTTGTTTTTGCAAACACAGTCGAGGCTCGTGTAAGAGCTAACACATTAAACATGAAAACATGCACGGACACATAAAACATACAATAAAGGGAGCGGGAGACAAGATGGGGTGGGGTGGTGGGGGGGGGGGGGGAGGAAAGCATACAAGCACAACAACAGTGCAGGGACGTCGGTAGATCTGTGGAAGGGAGAGGGCTGGGGAGAGAGGGGGAGAGGGGGAGAGGGGGAGAGGTACATGGTATAAAGCAAATGAACACTTCTAGGAATTTCAGGAATGAAGTCGGAGATTGAAAGAGGTGGATTTCGGGTGTTTTAATGGGAGTAGAAAAGATCAAGGTTTTGGATGGGGGAAGATAAGAGATGGTGGTGAACAGCTGTTTTAAAGAATAGAAGAAGTATGCATGTATATTTGTTATAGAAGTATACATGTGAATATACATTACTTTCAATTTTACCCTTATATGAGCAAATCTAAGCTCATTTATTATCCATTGCTCGGGACACCCCAGGTTATGAGAGCTCGCAGCAGGTAGTGGGAGAAGATTTTCAATTCGGTACACCAGGTACGAACTATCTGGTCGGACTATTTTTACGAGTAGCACCGAATTGAAGTTGGTATTATGTAATTGCTAATGGTAGATAATGTGCTGAGTACCACGTGTTTTTCCTTTTTTGATACTTGTCATTACCCTTCAAAATGGCATGTATGAATGCAGATGAAGTGGAAAAACTTCTTATAGAGACTAATGATGATCATGATGATCACGTAGATTTATGTTCACCACAAACTGCTAGTAAATCGTTTGTTGCGTTATGTGGCACGGCAACATATTGTTGCGGATCTCTACGTCGGCCTTCTTCCCCTTAAGAAGGGGGGATTAGTCCCCTTGTTTGTGACTGACCGACGTGAGTCCTGACGCTGCACCGCTCCCTCCGGAGAGGGAGGAGCGCAACCCCGTTCGCGACCGGGGACAGATGTTAATTGCCGAGCTTGTTTAGCAACCGCGGCACAAACTATTAACCAGAACTGACCCGATCCTTAACGTTGGCCAAATCGTGCCACAGGTATTCAATGAGGGAAATCACTAAAGCGAAACGGATGTAAAGGAAAGAAAGGCAAGGTAAGAAGAACAAATAGAATTTATTACTAATATTGACACAAATCAAAGGAACCAAGGAAGAAGGAAGAATAAGAAAATAATTTACAGAAGGAGGAAGAACCAGAAGACACAGTGCAACACTAGCTTATTTAAACAGGCTTAACTTATTCCCAGGGACAAGACAGACAGAACGAACTCACTCACACGAATAGGGGTAGATGGATGCCAGGGATCGATGGTTGGGAAGGCAGAGAAAGGGCCAGGCAGATGGTAGGCGTCGAGGTCCGGCACCCAGCGTGCGCTCCGTTCCACTCTTTTGGGGTCGAGGCGAAAATCCCGGGAAACAGCTCCGCTCCGGGCTGGCAACGAGGAGCCGGCAGCTCCACGTATTCGGCTTCACACCGGCAGCTTGCTTTATTCGTCCTCCGCCTCCTGCGTCTCCGAAGTTCTCTTTACACTCCACAGAATCTGCCTCTCGCCCAGCGCACCCCCCTCAGAACTCTCTCTCTCATCTGGCCCCTTACTCATCTCTCTCGGTGGGGGCTGATGCAATGGGTTTTATAACCCCGCCCTCTTGAGCCGTACCCACTCATCCTTGGATGGTCGGCAAGGGCTTTCCTGGCTCCACCTTCGGATGACGATGGGCGGGCAACGCCCCTTCTTCGCCGGGCTGACCACATGCGTAATGGAGTCAAATGTAGTTGGTAATGCGGTTGGCAATGCGGTTGGCAATGGAGGTTCTGGGGCAATTGAAAGGGGATTCTACCTTATTTCCATTTGATGCAATGCAGTGTCAACTAGTGGGAACAGAGCCTTCAACTACATAGAATAAGGAGATAACTATTTAAGAGGGTATATGATTGGCTACGTGTATGTATATGGAGTAACTAGGAGGACGACCTTTGACCTTTACACACTGAGGGTGATATTTACAACAATTCATTACACTTACAACAATACAAAAAAAACACAACAATTCTCAAATCCACAACACTGCACCCTCATCCTCTAGGCACGTCCTCAGGCCTATAAAACTTTAACTTTAGTGTGACACGTATGTGTAGTTCCCTCTAAATTTAACCTGACCCTGAGTGTGACAGTTTTAAAACACAAATAAGTATGTCCCCCTGCTGCATTGCACCCTACCTAACAGATTTATGCCCACAGCTAACCGAATTGCGAAATTGTCTTCAAACTACACATTTACGGTGGGGAGCATTATTTACAATTGATGCTGGTATTTACAAAACTAACCCAGGACCTGTGATTGTTCTTTTTGGGGGGGGGGGGGGGGAGACAGCCTGCGCTGCATCGACGCACCAGTACCAACAAAGAGCACCATAAAGCACCATAAAGCACCAGAGTGCACAGTCACCACAGTTCATAATAAAAGATAAACAAACCCCTGGTGCTGGTCTTCCTCTTCGGCTCCCTCTGCTGGCCATTATTCTTCCTGATGTTGTCAACTTCGTCTTCTTGCTGGCGGCCTATTTAGACATAATAAAAAGCACAAAACGTGTCCATTTTTTTATTTATGGCCCACAGGGCCGACTATGAGTGGTTCACCTGTGGGCTTGGTGCCACGTCACCGAGGTCCGCAAGCAAGATCCTGGGCCATCATGGCCGGTTCCAGCAGAGGGGCCATGCCCCAACCCGTGGGGTCCATAAGTGGTGCTCAGCCACAGACATGTGGTCCATAAGTGGTGCGTGGATGCAGGCAGCTGGTTGCAAGGATTCGGGCACACAATGGGGGACTCCCGCACGCTCCCCTCGGTGCCCAGAGAGCACAGTCCTCAAGTGGGAGACAGGGGAACAGAAGACAGGTGAGCGAGGGGTAAGGTCACAAGGGTACACATCAAAACAGGTAATGCAGAACGAGGTGCGTAAGGAGAGCGAAGTGAGAAAGCTTGTCCCTACCGTACGCCCCCCACATGTGACCTACACTACCCCCCTTGCCCCTCCCCGTATTTACAAAAACCTACACATTTACAAATTTGTCACGACTGTCTCGTCTTCCCTATATTTCCCCTATACCAAATTCGTCACCACAATCCCTCTGACCAAAATTTGCCATCCCCAATTCATCATCAATCCTCATAAGGAGGGAGAGATGGAACAACAAAGCACAATGTCACACCCACGTCATGATGCATCCCACAATCCAAACATTTGCACAGAAAAATAATAAAACCAACAAACCATGGCATGGTGTGGTGTGGAGCTTTGTCACCTCAGGTGAGTGGATGCAGATGGTGCAAGGAGATTTCAATCCTAACTACCTTCTAAATGACTTTAATACACTTTACACTACCCGGGGTCTTTCCCTGCCAAACCATTGGCCAACTTACTCTATGTGGTTTTAAGAACCAAATTCCCATTGACGAAACTGTGGTGCTTCATCAATTTGGGGTCTCACTCCCCCGATTCAACTCCCTGTGCCTTTGCACAATTTCAGGACTGGGTCGTGTGGCTCTCCCAGCAGGTCTACCCACCTGCACACCTCCACCACTGCAGTTGCCTCCGAGCTTACCTGCTCCTTACCTAACCTATCTACCTGGGGAAGGCCCTCTGGCGCTCTCCCCACTCGGTGCCCTCTCTGGCACTGGGCTACCCGGGTCCGTCCTCCGGATCATCGGGCCCCATCCACAACTCTACCGGCTCCCAGCCTCACCTGGCCGACATCCTCACAGTGGTGGAGTGCCCATTCAACTACACACACTAACAGGCCACACGCCCAGCCATTTCCACGTCACTAATGCACCCATCCGAACACCATTCTTCCACACGCACCACAGATGCCAATATCCAACCACAATTTACCTACTCCCTCTACCTAACTCTTAAACCACCCTCCCCGGGTATTTGTGATAGGGGTCCACTTTTCCCCCATTCACACCTTCGCACCATCCACTCCACTCCACAGTTTCCACCATACTCACTCCACACCGTCCATTCCATACTCCATATATTCCATACTCCATATATTTCATACTCCATATATTTCATACTCCATGTATTCCATACAACCATTCTCCATACACCTGTATTTGCACACCTGTGCCATCACACCTGGTGCCTCCTGCACCCTCCTTCCTCCAGGACCATTTGCTCAACACAACACTCAATCACCATTACTCACCCATACACCTGTTCACTTGCACACCTGTGCAATCACACACCTGGTGGCACTTTCACCCTCCTTCCTCCCAGGTTCCCTCAATCATTCAATACAATGCACAATCAATTATTCCTCATACGCTGCTTCATACACTTCCACGCTCAATACAACTCACAATCACCTTTTCACAATACACTTCTGAGTACACTTTTAAACACACACACGGCATCATCTGACCTACTTGGTGCCCTGCTAAAACTCGCGCTTCCCCGTCGCCCCTTATATTCTTGCGCTCCCTCGTCATTATACTCCAACTACCCTCTCTATGTCCCCACTACCTGTCCAATGTTGCTACTTACCTGACCGTTACCTATGGTCCTTCTTCTCTAGATCCCTACCATTTTATCCTAACCCTCCCGGGCTAGTTTTCACTGCCAAACCCCATAAAACTATAGCTCCTTTGCCCCTGGTGTGAGGGATGGTGGATTTGCCATCCCACCACATCGGGCATCTTCCACTATAAATATTGCTCTCAAATTTCAACCAATCAAAATTTTCCAATCACAAATTTTGCTTTTCCAATTTGCTACTGCTACCACCCTCACACGTCTACTCACTTGAGCCTCTCGGTGCGCCAATTCATTTCCAAAGCTCGGCTTCGCAAAGCCGAGCAATGAATGCAGGTGGTTTGTTGCCGGCGGTTGGATTCGTCCGGCATTCGGTGCAGGGAAGGGGGCTTACCCGGGCCGAGATTCCACGCACCATCTCGGCACGGAGCCGTCCGATGGCCCGATCTCGCCCTGCCGGAACGCCTCAACCACAAGGGGTCGCCGTGATGACCCTTCCGACCGGGCCGCCCGCTCCGCCTAGCGGAGCACGGACGCGACCGTTCGGAGCGAGGCCCGGCGTGGATCCCGTACGGCGGTTCTTTCGAAACCGCCGTGGTTACAATCCCCGCTGGTTCCCACTGCACACGAAGCCCGGCACGAACCGAGGGCCCGTTACAAGTCGATCTAACCGCTAACCCGGTTAACGTCGATGCTCCACTTGCATGCTCACACCCCGCGTTCCGTTCCTTGCTCACACATCCAGCTGTCTCCATGCTCTCCGTCATTGCACCTTCTCTTACACACCCCCCCTGTACACTCATAGACTTCGTCACACACCTGACCACCGCACACCTTAGCACACACTCGTCGTTCGCACACCTCACCAACACACCTCTTCGCGCCCACTCCTCGGTCACATCCTCTGTGACAACCACGGGTGTGCTCTCCTCCGCACACCCAATTATGTGCTCCACTACCAACTCAAGCGTGCATTCCCACACGCGCTCGACCATTCCAGGTGTGCATCCTTTCATTCCAGGTGTACATCCTTCCATTCCAGGTTTGCATCCTCTCTCACCTGCTACAACCAACTCGTGCTCCGTGTCACTCTCACTACTTTCACCATCACACTCGGTCACGCATTCACCCTTACTCTTGACAGCGCACTCCGTAATCATGCACTCCTCTGTTACACACCTTTTTCGCGCATCCTCCTGTGCATACTCTCCCGTTACACCCTCCGTAACACTCACCACAGGTGTGCACTCTTTCGTTACATCCCCTGTAACACTCCCCATCACGCGTTTCAATGTGCCCCCCCCCCCCCGCACCGACGCTACGACCAACTCACTCTCGACAGCACACTCACTCCTCGGCGCGCACTTGTTCCTCACACACCCCATAGTCGGACATCCTCGCACACCTCCTCCTTCACACTCTGTACCTGTCGCACACCTTACCAGCGGCCTCTCACGAACACCCGGGTCTACACCAACACCCAAGCCGATTGAATCTCCCCTCACACCATATACATTTCCGAGTATATCGCCACTCACCTCGGCACCTCGTCGTCGCTCCTCTTCCGCCACCTGCAAACTCTTTATTTGGTTAGTAAGCACATAATCATGATTTGAGCATAGACCTTGCGCCAATTCCATCACCTCCTCCTTTATCTCTCTCTTAGTTTCCCTCCGTCTCTTCTTAATTTCACTCACCCCCACTTCCACATCCTCTAACTTTTTCTTCACCTCTTTCATTTCCTGGTGCCTGGTGTTGGGCTAGCGGCTAGGGTGCCGGCTTAGGATCCTAGGATCCTGGGTTCGAATCCCGGTCAATCGCTGAATTAACGCCAGGGGGGTTGACTCAGCCTGTCATCCTTCCGAGGTCGGCAAATTGAGTACCAGTTCACTGGTAATTCCCTGCTTGTCGTTAAAGGCGGCAAAAAGGGTTGGCGTCAGGAAGGGCATCCGGCCGTAAAACATTGCTTCAAAAAGGGGACCGAAAAACAACAACAACCACAGTTCCCGAAAAAGGCCAACCCCCGCTTGCGGGGGAAAATGGCCTCTAAAGGTGGTTTTTTTTCATTTCCTGGTGCGCCCCCTCAATTTCTTCCTCTAAGGCCACCTTAGTCGTCTCTATGTGCGTCCTCACCTCCCGTTCTTTCGTCTCCATTGCCTCCGTTACCTCGTCCAACCTCTTTGTCAACCCCTCATGTACCATCCGACATTCCCTCTTTGTCGCTATGAGTTCGTTCTTTATCTCCTTCTGCGTCACCTTTAACCCCCCGATGATTGCAGTGTTCTTTTCCACCTGCTCCACCAATTCCTTTTGTCCCACCGTCAGCTGTTCTACTCCCCGTGTCAGGTCCTCTATGCCCCCCTGTAACCTAGCCATATTATTCCTCACCTCTTTCTCCATACGCTCCTCACCTCGCTTTACCTCCTCGCGTACCCCCGCGAACGCCTCGCTCACACCTCGTCTGATCTCCTCCCCCATCTCTTTGGTAGATGCTGCCCTCATCTGTTCCAAATCATTCCTCTGGGCATCCAATTTGGTTTCTAACCCAATTTTCACCTCCTCTATCTGATCTCCCATCTGCTTAATTTCCCGGGCGGATTGCTCCCCTATTTCCCGCAATTTGCCTTCCATTGTGTTTTCTAACCCCCCTAACCCATTCTTCACCCCCTCCATCTGGTTCTCCTGGGCAGCCATTCTATTTTCCAACCCCGTTAACCCCTCCTTCATTTCCCCCATTTGATTACCCATGTCCTCCAGTTGTCCCCCTAATTTACCTTCTAGCCCTTCCAACCTGTTGTCCAACCCCTCAAATTTGGCTTATAGCCCCCCAATTTTGCCGTCGAGCCCCCCGATTTGGTTTTCCAATCCCCCCAAATTTACTGTCTAGCCGTTCACTGGTACCCCTTGCTTCGTCCCTCATTTGGCTTTCCATCCCTTTGAAATTATCGTCTGTTTTTACCATAAAGGCTATCATCTGTTTCATAAACAGGACCAAATTCATTGGTGGCACGGGCTCAGCTACCGCAACCACGTGCGTGAGGGCGCCATCTTGTGCACCTGATACCCCCTCAACCACATCTTCATTGCTCTCCTCCTCCCTCTCCCCCATATACATTTCCCTGGGGTCCTGGGTCGATTCTACCCCCTCTAACTTCCCAACCGGCATCCGATCACCTTGACCATCCATGGCACGATTTTAAATTTAAGATGTTAAAATAAAATTGTGGGCCACTCGTAATTTGAGCGCGCTAAGCGCGCTTCATGTCCGAATCCCACTCCTGACACCAAATGTTGCGGATCACTATGTCGGCCTTCTTCCCCTTAAGAAGGGGGGATTAGTCCCCTTGTTTGTGACTGACCGACGTGAGTCCTGACGCTGCATCGCTCCCTCCGGAGAGGGAGGAGCGCAACCCTGTTCGCGACCGTGGACAGATGTTAATTGCCGTGCGGTTTAGCAACCGCGGCACGAACTATTAACCAGAACTGACCCGATCCTTAACGTTGGCCAAATCGTGCCACAGGTATTCAATGAGGGCAATCACTAAAGCGAAACGGATGTAAAGGAAAGAAAGGCAAGGTAGGAAGAACAAATAGAATTTATTACTAATATTTACACAAATCAAAGGAACCAAGGAAGAAGGAAGAATAAGAAAATAATTTACAGAAAGAGGAAGAACCAGAAGACACAGTGCAACACTAGCTTATTTAAACAGGCTTAACTTTGTTGCGGATATGGGATTTGCATCCATCCATATCCGCTTGT
Source organism: Myxine glutinosa (assembly GCF_964187855.1). Lineage (NCBI taxonomy): Eukaryota > Metazoa > Chordata > Myxini > Myxiniformes > Myxinidae > Myxine > Myxine glutinosa. Next base: position 95,028,242 of record NC_136264.1, on the reverse strand, counting down.
AAATATTCCCCTATTTCCTCAATACTTCCCAACTATCCCCAATCCCCCATTCCCTAGTCCCATTTTCTGTAAACAACACTCTGTAGACCCGACCTCCCCCTATTTCCCCCATTAAATGTCGCATCCAGGTCCACCGCATCTCACGTAGACAACTATAGGACATCTTGCTAGTTATTCTTAGTCTATGTCAGTTAAGGACTCATTTCCATTAATTCTGACCCTTCGTTGCACCAGAATGTGATTGTATGGCACCGTTAGGAAGTTTAGGACCTCCCAATACCTCCCCGCAGCTCTTCCTCACGGTTCAGCAACAACAACAACAACAACAGCAACGGCGGCGGCGTGCACAGGGAGTGCGCGTCCTCACTCCGGCTTGGTTGGTAGGGGGTGTTGGGAGGGCATGAGGCCTTCCCAACGAGCCGCCATCGAACATGTGCTCGACGGGGTTACCAAATAGGGGCTCCCTGTCAGCTCCTCGTCAAGGGCGGAGCCCGGTAACCCCCGCACCCAATGGAAGCGGCGGACCGGCCCCAGGGGGGCGGAGCCAACCAGCCGAGGGCGTGTCACTCCCCGCTGAGCACGCGCAGGAAGAGGGAGGTGACGTCAGATGCGCGCTGAGCTTGGAGCAAGCAAGACGTACCCTCCGAGCGCTGTGAGGCCTCCCCGCATCTCTGGACTGGACTGTGCTTTATCCTGTCCCCGAGCCAAGGTGCACCTTGTGCTATCGACTACCTGTCCCTTCCTGCCATCAATCCCTGTGTAAGTCAGCCTTGTTCCGTTTGTCTGTGGTCTGTCTGGGTTAAGATAAGACGGTATTTAAGTGCCTATCTCTTCTGTGTCTTTACCTCACTACCGTGTAATCTATCCCCTTTTCTCCACCACTGTAATTATACCCTCCTCCGGAGGTCTTGAGAACTGTACCCTTGCGTCGTTTCATCTATCCCAGTCGTTGTGTCCTTTCCATCATTGATTTAGCATAGCGCGATTTGGTCAACGTCTGGGTGGAATCGGGGTCTAGTCGGGGAATAACTGTTCGGTCGCGGTCATACCAACCGCTCGGTCAAAAAGAACATCCAAACCGCGTCCGTAACAATTGGTGTCGAGGAGTGAGATTCGAGGCCCGAACCAAATTTTTTTTAAAAACATCTAGGAAAAAATTTGGTCAAAATTATAAAGACACCGAAATTTGATTTTGTTTTACAAAAAACCCGAATTTTGGAAGTCGCGCTATGGGAGATCAAGACGGCTGGGTTCCGGTAGAGGAGAGTGAGGCAGGGTCGATCCAGGACCAAATTGAGGGACAAGAGGAGAGCGAAGCAGTGAGGGCGGCAGGTTCGCAAAATGGCGTCCTCGCGCACGAGGTTACGGGCGCGCAAAATGGCGCCTCGCAGATGGCTACGGCGGCCGCGCCCGCTGCACAAGTGGGAGGGATTGACATGCAGGTCCTCATTGCGCAGCTGCAGGCAGCTGTACAGATGAGTATGGGGAGCCAAATTGAGCGACTGGGTGAGCGATTGGAGGGCCAAATGGGGGTAATGAGGGACGAAGCGAGGGGTACCGGTGAGGGATTAGACAAGAAATTTGAGGGATTAGACAAGAAATTTGAGGGGTTAGACAATGGGATAGAAGGGGTGAAACATGGGTTAATGGGGGTAGAAAACAGAATGGCCGCTCAAGAGAATCAAATAGAAGGGGTGAAACATGGGTTAATGGGGGTAGAAAACAGAATGGCCGCTCAAGAGAATCAAATAGAAGGGGTGAAACATGGGTTAACGGGGGTAGAAAACAGAATGGCCGCTCAAGAGAATCAAATGGAAGGGATGAAATAGGGGTTAGAGGTGTTAGAAAACAGTATGGAAGGCAAATTGAGGGACATGAGGGACCAAGCGGAAAGGGAAGTTAAAAAAATGGGGCAGCAGATAGAGGGGGTCAGAATGGGGGTAGAAACTAAATTGGATGCTCACAGGGAGGAAATGGAGCAGATGAGGGTGGCATCTGGGCAGGAGATGCAAGTGATGGGAGAGGAGATCAGAAGAGGTGTGAGTGAGGAGGTCGGAGGAGTGCGCGAGGAGGTGAGGCACTGTAAGGAGCGCATGGAGAAGGAGGTGAGAAAGGGGACTGTAAAATTGCAAGGTGGTATAGAGGAGTTGACGCAGGGAGTAGAACAACTGACAGTGGGACAAAAGGAGTTGGGGGACCAGGTAAAGAAGAACACAGCGGTAATAGAGGGTTTAAAATCGACACAGAAGGAGATGAAAAAGGACGTAGGGGTAATTAAAAAAGAGTGTCAGACGGTACATGATGACCTGACGAGGAAAATGAACAAGGTGGTAGAGGTGATGGAGGTTAAAGAGCGGGAGGTGCGGGAGCACATAGAAAAAAATAAGGTGCAGTTAGAGGAAGAACTTAAGGGGGCGCACGAGGAGATGAAGGAGGTGAAGCAGAAATTAGAAGAAGTGGAAGAAGGGGTGAGCGAAATTAAGAAGCGACGGAGAGAGGATAAGAAAGAGATAAAGGAGGAAGTAAAAGAATTGGTCCAAAGTCTGTGTTCGGATCGTGATGATGTGCTCATTAACCGGATGAGGGATTCGCAGGTGATGGAGGAGAAGCGAAGAGAAAGAGGACCCGGTGTAAGTGGTGACCAATATGGTCGTGCGTACGATGCGCCAGGTGATTTAATAAGCTTGGGGGTCGAGATGGACCCGGATGTTCGTGAGAGGCCAAGAGTGAGGTGTATGGCTGGTCCGGAGGGTATGGAACGAGGGTGCGAGCGAGAGGGTCCGGTGATGGGAGAGGTGCGAGGTGTGAGTGAGCAAGGTTGTGGTGGTATGGAATGGGTAGCGGGTTGTGGAAGTGTGACCCATGCATCGACACCAACAGGGGTAGTTTTTAGAGGGACAGGGGAGGCACGGGAGCCCCTTGGGGGTAATGTACTGTGGGGGCCCGGCCGGTTCGGCCCCGCGCTGACCCCGCAAGGAGCGACGCACGGGGTCCGGCAGGCGGGCAACGACTCGCATACGAGGTGGTCCCACAAGGTCCCACTCGCGCCGTATGACGGCAAGAGTGATCTACGCGCGTACCTGGCGCAGTTTGACTGTGTGTGTAAGGGCAACGGTTGGGGTGAGGACGAAGGTGGAGTACACCTGGTGGCCGCATTGCGCGGCGCGGCGGCGGAGGTGCTGACGGCATTACCACCGGGTGCTCTCACCCTGCCAGCCCTCCGCGACGCCCTAATTAATCGATTCGGCATTGAACAGCAGAGCGAGCTTGTTAAAGCTCAGCTCGCGCTGCGAAAACGCAAGCCCCAGGAAGCCATCGGGGAACTTGCCCACGACATTCGCCGCGCAGTGGGGATCGCACATGCTAACATGGCAGCGGATTCCCGGGAAAGCCTGGCGCTGGACCATTTTATCCAGGCCCTCCCGGATATTGAGCTCCGGCAACAGCTCGCCATGTGGCGCCCGCAGACTCTGAGCCAGGCGGCTGACGCTGCAGCCCGTTGGGAAGCAGCGAGGCCCCTGGCCCGGGGGAGCGAGCGTCACGCAATGGCGGTCCGCCAGGTGGGACCCCCGATGGAGGGCGGACCCCTTAGGGGGCCCGCCCCCGACGTGAGTCCTGACCTGGCGGGCATGGTCCGGAGGCTGGTGGACCAGCGCCTGGCGGGACCTGGACCATGGCAGGCGGCCCCGGAGGTGGCCCGCGGTGGACCACGAGTGGGTAATCCAATTCGGACCTTCAGGGGGGGGGGGAATTTGGAATTCCGGAGACAAGCACCTTATCAGGTGAGGTGCTATACTTGCAACCGTCTGGGTCACCTGGCGCGGCACCGTCGAGCCATGCGCCGGGATGTTCCCCGGCGGTTGAGGTCCTCAACTCCGCCCAGGGGGGAGCGGGTTAGCCGACCCCAGACACCCCCCCACCAGACCCCGGGAAACTAGAAGGTGTCGGGCACGTAGGGCGGTGTTCGGCAGAAGAGGATGGAGGAGAGCCCTCATTGACGCGACAGGTCATTTATTGTGGCCAAATTGGAACCGGTAGCCTGACAATCAGATGCAAAATTGCCGGCGTGGGGGTAGACGCCGTAGTGGACACAAGAGCTAGCGCCACGATCATCAGCCCTGTGGTCCTCGATTCGAGCGCAGGTGGCTGGGATAAGATCCAGCGCCTGCAAAATTATAGTTTGCAACTTGCTACCGGGGTAACGGCCCCGATCATAGGGCGTGGTTCTGTGACCCTCAAGTTAGGTTCGGTAAGGAGGGAGATAGATGTTTGGGTGGCGGAGGTGTGCGACCCATGTTTAATAGGGTTGGATTTGTTGACTGCCAGCGGTTGTAAAATCGACTTGTGCCGGGGGATCCTGCAGGTGGGAGTAGAAGAGCTGCCGTTAGGGGGAGTGAGCACGGCCGAGAGAGCGGAGCTGGAGGCTTCCGAGGCCGTGACCATCCCTCCAAGGGCCGAGGCGATAGTGCCGGCCCGATGGGCAGCTCGCCCAACATGGCAGGAGTCCTGCAGCCTGGTCGAACCGGTGGCAGCGCAGTCCATACCGGGTTTAATCGTGGGCCGCACCCTTGTAAAAACGGACGGACCGGTAGTGGCCGTCCGAGTAATAAATATAAGTACAGAACCACGCACTATAGTAAGGGGCACGAGGGTAGCTGGCTGCACCCCAGTTGAGGAAGTCGCGACAGTGAGGGGCGAGAACGTCCAGCCGAGCCGGCCCCGGGGGGAGCCTTCAATAAGAAGTAGGAATTGGCCCGATCCCATTTGCAAGATGGTAAATCGTAGTAGCGTAGAGTTGGGAGGTACCCAGAGGGAGGCTTTACACAAACTGGTTGGGTCCCATTTGGACCTCTTCTCCCTGTCCACCGAGGATATTGGACGTACGGGCCTGGTGAAACATCAGATCCACACCGGTGAGGCCCGGCCTATTCGTCAGGCCGCCCGACGGCTCCCTTGGAGCAAGAGGGCGGAAGCTGACGAGCAGGTTGAAAAAATGCTCGACGCAGGCGTGATCGAGCCCTTGGGAAGTCCTTGGATGTCACCTGTTGTGCTGGTCAAAAAGAAGGATGGGACCACGCGGTTCTGCGTGGACTATCGCCAGCTAAACAACGTGACACTCAAGGACTCATATCCCCTGCCAAGGATTGATGACACCCTCGATGCCATTGCGGGCTCAAATTGGTTCTCAACTTTGGACCTCAAGAGTGGGTATTGGCAGGTGGAGATGGATAGGGCAGGGAAGGAGAAAACGGCATTTTCCACAGGTAAGGGACTGTATCAGTTTACTGTGATGCCGTTTGGTTTGTGTAACGCCCCCGCCACCTTTGAAAGATTGATGGAACATGTACTAGGCGGCATGCCATGGCAATCATGCCTGGTGTACCTGGATGACGTCCTAGTACATGCCAAAACGTGCCCCCAGGCAGTAGCTCATTTGGACCAGGTGTTTAGGTGCCTCAGACAGGCAGGGTTGAAACTGAGCCCCAGTAAGTGCACCTTGTTTGCCAAGGAGGTGGCCTATTTAGGCCACGTCATCGGTTGCGAGGGGATAAAAACAGACCCAGACAAAATTAAAGCGGTAGAGGAGTGGCCCGCACCACGTACCATCAAAGAGGTGCGGGGATTTTTGGGACTCTGCTCCTACTACCGGCGCTTCGTGGCGAAATTTGCGGAGTTGGCTCGGCCCCTTCACCGCCTTACGGAGAAGGGGACGAGATTTAATTGGACAAGGGAGTGCCAGGAGGCCTTCCAAAAATTGAAGGGGTGTCTAACATCCGCACCCCTTCTAGCTTACCCCACTAGCAACGGGGCATTTACCCTGGACACGGATGCGAGCCAGGAAGGATTGGGCGCAGTTTTGTCTCAGACACAGGAGGGCGTGGAGAGAGTGATTGGTTACTATAGTCGGGCCTTAAATAGGCCCGAGCGAAATTATTGTGTCACTCGCAAAGAGTTATTGGCTATGCTGGCTGCCATGAACCATTTCCACCCGTACTTGTACGGGCGGAAATTTTTGGTTAGAACTGACCATTCCTCCTTGCAATGGCTCCTTCGGTTCAAGGAACCGGAGGGCCAAATTGCAAGGTGGTTGGAAAAGTTGCAGCAGTACGATTTTGATGTGGCCCATAGGGCCGGGAAGGCCCATGGTAATGCGGACGCACTCTCTCGGCGTCCTTGTCTGGGGGAAAACTGCAAATTTTGTGCGAGACACGAGGAGAGGGAACAATTGGGCGATTCGGACCCAACCCTCGTTGTCCGTGCAACCCGGGTGAGAGGGCCAATTTTGCCACTAACCGCAGATGAGGAATTCGGAACTTTGGCTTGGAGCGCGGCCCAGCGGGAGGACCCCGTACTGGGGCCGGTGCACGAATGGGTGAGATTGGGGCAAAGACCTAATGGGGAAGAGGTCACCCCCCTCGGGGCACAGACCAAGGCATATTGGGCTCAGTGGAAAACCCTGGAATTGAAGAATAACATCTTGTATCGCAAGTGGGTGGAGGTTCCCTCTGATAAAACTTCCTGGCTGGTGGTAGTCCCAAATAAATTTAAGACCGATATATTGCAACAGGTGCATGGTACCCGCCCCGGCGGCCATTTGGGCAGGACAAAGACGACATCGCAGGTACGCCGGAGGTTTTATTGGGTGAATATGGGGCGCGACATACAGGACTGGTGTCGGAGATGCGACGCCTGTACTGCCAAAAAGGGACCAGCACGGAGGACGAGGGCCCCCCTTCAATTACACCAGGTGGGGGCCCCCCTAGAGCGGGTGGCCATGGATATCCTAGGCCCACTACCCTGCACCCGCCTAGGTAATAAGTACATCCTCGTTGTGATGGACTACTTCACCAAGTGGCCGGAGGCCTACGCCCTCCCCAACCAAGAAGCAGGAGTGGTAGTGCAGGCCTTCGTGGAAGGATTTGTGTGCCGGCATGGGATTCCACAGGAGTTGCACACCGACCAGGGACGAAATTTTGAGAGCAAATTGCTAAAAGATGTGTGCAGTCTCCTGTCAATTCGGAAAACAAGAACAACGCCTTTGAGACCTCAATCTGACGGGATGGTGGAAAGATTCAACCGAACTTTAATCCAACAACTGGCACTGTTCACCGCCACCCGTCAGGATGACTGGGACGAACATCTCCCTTATTTGCTCATGGCCTACCGAACCAGCCAGCACGGGGCCACCGCATGCAGTCCAGCGTTGCTTATGTATGGGCGGGAGTTACGGGCTCCCGCCGACTTGCTATGCGGTCCCGTGCCAGACACAGTGGTTAACCCGCCGAGGGAGGGGTACGCCCGTCACCTAGAGGAAGGCATGGAGCTAGTCCATGCCTTCGCCCGCCGCCAACTCCATCTGGCGGGGGAGAAGATGAAGCGCAGGTACGATCACCGGAGCCAGGGGAGTCAGTACACTCCGGGGATGAAGATTTGGTTCTTCAATCCCCGGAGGAGGAAGGGTAGGTGCCCGAAACTCACCTCTCCCTGGCAAGGCCCGGGGGTCGTCCTGTCGCAAGTCTGTGACGTGGTAGTAAAAATCAAAATGGGGCCACGAGCCCTCCCTCGGATCGTCCACGCCGACCGGATAAGGCCTCACACCGGCGAGCAGGCGCCCCCGTGGATTGCCTCGGCTTTAGATGCCGAGGCGGGACCCAGTGCCTCTGAATAAGGGGGGCTTATTAGTGCCAGAGGACTGGGGGATTGATGAGCGATGGGCCCGGTGGGTAAGGGTGGCATCCCTGCCACCCTTCCCATGAAGGGGGGCAAATGCGCTATAGATTATGGGGTGTATGGCAGTGAAAACTAGCCCGGGTGGGTTAGGATATTGTGTGTAGGGATCTAGCGAAGATGACATTAGGTAACGTTAAGGTTAGTTAGTGACAAGGATACCTGTAGAGGGGACGCAGGTAGATTAGAGTGGATGATAATGACGAGGGAGCGCAATAGTTTAAAGGGACGACTGGGAAGTGCAAGTTTCAGAGGGGAGTAGTTAGATGAGATGATGCTGTGTGAGAACTGGACAGGTGTGTGGAGCAGTGTATGAGTAGTGAGTGTTGTGGATCAGCGCGAATGCGCTTGGGGGAGAGAAGGGTGCAGGCGGCACCAAGTATGAGAGCACAGGTGTGCAAGTACAGGTGTGTGAAATATATGGAGCAGAGAATGAGTGGTGTGGAGAGAGTTGGAGTAAGTGGTACGGAGTGGTGTGCATGGTGCGAAGGTGTGGATGGGGGAAGAGTGGACCCCTTTTCACGAGTACCCGGGGAGGGTAGTTTAAAGAATAGTTAGAAGGTATAGGTAAATTGTGGTTGGATATTGGCATTTGTGGTGCGGTTGCAGAATGGTATTGTGGATGGGTGCATTGGTGTGGTGAAATTGGCTGGTCGTGTGGCCTGTTAATATGAGTGTGAATGGTTGGGCACTCCGCCACTGTTAGATGTCGGCCAGGTGAGGCCGCAGGTGGGCTCTGGGAGCCGTTAGTGTCAGTGGGTGCCTGAGGATCCCGGGTGTGGATCGGGCAGGCCGTGCCAGAGAGGGCACTGAGGGGGTGAGAGTGCGAGAGGGCCTTCCCCAGTTCGTTAGGTTAGGGTGAGGAGCAGGTGAGCTTGGTAGGCAACAACAGTGGTGGAGGTGTGCAGGTGGGTGGACCAGCTGGGAGCGTCACACGACCCAGCCACCGAAATTGTGCGGGGGCACCGAGTGATGAATCGGGGGAGTGAGACCCCAACTTGAGAAGCACCACAGTTTGGTCAATGGGAATTGGTTTTTAGAACCCATAGTGTAAGTTGGCCAATGGATTGGCAGGGAAAGACCCCGGGTAATGTAAAGTTGTTAAAGTCATTTAGGAAATAGTTAGGATTGATGAACCTGTCGCACCATACGCGGCCACTTACCTGAGGTGATGATGATGACTCCACACCTGTGTTTTCTTTGTTTTGTGTTGCAGGAAAGGAGAATTGCTGTGTGGATTTGTGAGACGCATCACGACGTGGATAAGACATTGGGGTGATTCCATCTCTCCCTCCTTAGGAGGGACTGATGATGAATTGGTGATGGCAGATTTTGATGAGAGTTGGAAATGGCAAATTTGATTGGTTAGGAGGGAGAGAAGACGAATTTGGTTTATCGGAGGAACGGGGAAGACAGTAGGGACGTTTGTTGATGTGTAAAGTAGATGTTTATGGGTAGTGTTGTGTTTTGTGGATACAGTAAGGGGTAATGGAGGGGCAATGTAGGTTACCTGGTGGGGGGGGGGGCGTACGGTAGGAACGTACCTGTCTCACCTGGTTCCCATGTGCCCCCAGTGTGCATTACCTAGTACTGCGTGCACTTTTGCGCCCTTACCACCTTACTCACTTGTCTTCTTTTGTCTCCCACCTCCGAGGATCTGGCTTTGGTGCAGAGAGAGAGGAGAGAGAGGTGCTGGCTCCGCAGTTGTGGGCCTGTACTTCTGCTGCTTGCTGCCTGGATCGATACACCATATGGACCGCAATTTTTGTGGCCGCCCACAATGGACCGCAGTTCTTTTGCGGTCAAGCACCACCCGTGGATGGACCTCTGGGTCAACGTGGCACCTATGCCATACAGGTGAACCACTTTTAGTTGGCCCCCTGACGGCCACAATTAAGAAATGGACGCGGTTGGCGCCTTTCTTTATTTCTAATGAAGCCAGAAGGCCAAGTGCGCTCCAAGAAGGCAAGACCAGCGGCAGAACATCGGCCGGCTGCGACACCACCGGTGACCATGGACACTTGATTGTGCATGGTTATTGAACACTTTATTGGTGCACCGGATGGTGCTGACTGTGCGTATGGGGTGGTGCTTTTGGTGCTTGGACGGGGTGCTCTGCACATTATTAAAGGCCGTAGGGCCACAGGGCACTCGTGGGTTGGTGTATCGATGCTGGCATGCGTGCTCTCCCTATGCATAACATCTGCATGTGTTCCTCAAAGAACAGGTCCTGGATCGTAGTGTAAATATCAGTCTTGTATAAATGATGCTCCCTACCGGCTGTATGTTTAGTTTGAGGATGCTTTCCGCGATTCGGTTATCCTGTGGGTGTGTTTCTGTTAGGAGAAGGGTGCAACGTCGCAGGGGGACATATTTACTCATTTGTGAACATCTGTAAAACTGTCGCACTCAGGGTTGAGTTAATAGTAGAGGGAACTACATCTGAGTGCCACACTAAAGTAGGTAAAAATTTATCGGGTCGGGACGCCCCGAGGTAGAGAAGGGTGCAATGTTGCGGATATGGGATTTGCATCCATCCATATCCGCTTGTAAATATTCCCCTATTTCCTCAATACTTCCCAACTATCCCCAATCCCCCATTCCCCAGTCCCATTTTCTGTAAACAACACTCTGTAGACCCGACCTCCCCCTATTTCCCCCATTAAACGTCGCATCCAGGTCCACCGCATCTCACGTAGACAACTATAGGACATCTTGCTAGTTATTCTTAGTCTATGTCAGTTAAGGACTCGTTTCCATTAATTCTGACCCTTCGTTGCACCAGAATGTGATTGTATGGCACCGTTGGGAAGTTTAGGACCTCCCAATACCTCCCCGCAGCTCTTCCTCACGGTTCAGCAACAACAACAACAACAACAGCAACGGCGGCGGCGTACACAGGGAGTGCGCGTCCTCACTCCGGCTTGGTTGGTAGGGGGTGTTGGGAGGGCATGAGGCCTTCCCATCGAGCCGCCATCGAACATGTGCTCGACGGGGTTACCAAATAGGGGCTCCCTGTCAGCTCCTCGTCAAGGGCGGAGCCCGGTAACCCCCGCACCCAATGGAAGCGGCGGACCGGCCCCAGGGGGGCGGAGCCAACCAGCCAAGGGCGTGTCACTCCCCGCTGAGCATGCGCAGGAAGAGGGAGGTGACGTCAGATGCGCGCTGAGCTTGGAGCAAGCAAGACGTACCCTCCGAGCGCTGTGAGGCCTCCCCGCATCTCTGGACTGGACCGTGCTTTATCCTGTCCCCGAGCCAAGGTGCACCTTGTGCTATCGACTACCTGTCCCTTCCTGCCATCAATCCCTGTGTAAGTCAGCCTTGTTCCGTTTGTCTGTGGTCTGTCTGGGTTAAGATAAGACGGTATTTAAGTGCCTATCTCTTCTGTGTCTTTACCTCACTACCGTGTAATCTATCCCCTTTTCTCCACCACTGTAATTATACCCTCCTCCGGAGGTCTTGAGAACTGTACCCTTGCGTCGTTTCATCTATCCCAGTCGTTGTGTCCTTTCCATCATTGATTTAGCAAAGCGCGATTTGGTCAACGTCTGGGTGGAATCGGGGTCTAGTCGGGGAATAACTGTTCGGTCGCGGTCATACCAACCGCTCGGTCAAAAAGAACATCCAAACCGCGTCCGTAACAACTTATTCCCAGGGATAAGACAGACAGAACGAACTCACTCACACGAATAGGGGTAGATGGATGCCAGGGATCGATGGTTGGGAAGGCAGAGAAAGGGCCAGGCAGATGGTAGGCGTCGACGTCCGGCTCCCAGCGTGCGCTCCGGTCCACGCTTTTGGGGTCGAGGTGAAAATCCCGGGAAACAGCTCCGCTCCGGGCTGGCAACGAGGAGCCGGCAGCTCCACGTATTCGGCTTCACACCGGCAGCTTGCTTTATTCGTCCTCCACCTCCTGCGTCTCCGAAGTTCTCTTTACACTCCACAGAATCTGCCTCTCGCCCAGCGCACCTCCCTCAGAACTCTCTCTCTCGTCTGGCCCCTTACGCATCTCTCTCGGTGGGGGCTGATGCAATGGGTTTTATAACCCCGCCCTCTTGAGCCGTACCCACTCATCCTTGGTTGGTCGGCAAGGGCTTTCCTGGCTTCACCTTCGGATGACGATGGGCGGGCAACGCCCCTTCTTCGCCGGGCTGACCACGTGCGTAATGGAGTCAAATGTAGTTGGTAATGCGGTTGGCAATGCGGTTGGCAATGGAGGTTCTGGGGCAATTGAAAGGGGATTCTACCTTATTTCCATTTGATGCAATGCAGTGTCAACTAGTGGGAACAGAGCCTTCAACTACATAGAATAAGGAGATAACTATTTAAGAGGGTATATGATTGGCTACATGTATGTATATAGAGTAACTAGGAGGACGACCTTTGACCTTTACACACGGAGGGTGATATTTACAACAATTCATTACACTTACAACAATACAAAAAAACACAACAATTCTCAAATCCACAACAATATTATTCTGTTTACAAAACAATGGTGGAACATTTTATACGGGAACATTTGTAGTGGCAGAATATGGTATACCCAGCAGTCAATGTGTTAAAATCATTATTCTATTAAAATTGAAGTATAAACTTGAAAAATTGTTGGCGTCAGGAAGGGCATCCGGCCATAAAGCATTGCCTCAAAAAGGGAACCATGACAATTACAACTACAAATGGGCAGGGTACAGCCTGAAGTACCCCCGTGGGGGTCCTCACTCCCTCTCGTCAAAAATCAAGGTGGGGAACCCGGTCGAAGCAAGGGTGGAAATCACTCCATTTATGACGACGAAACGTCTGATGCCCCATGTGGAGATCGGTTTCTGAGGTTTGGGACATGGAATGCAAGGACAATGACAGGGAGATCAGGAGAAGTGGTGGAAGTATTGGTCAGAAGAAGAGTGGACATATGTTGTGTGCAGGAGACGAGATGGAAGGGAAGTGGTGTGAGAATGGTGAAGGGTAGGTAGGGACAGAAATATACAAGTTTGTGTGGCAAGGGTGCCCGGACGGCGTGCATGGTGTTGGTGTCCTGTTTTCTGAGGAGTGTGTCGACAATGTGGTGAGTGCGACGAGAGCGAGTGAAAGGTTGATGATGGTGAAAATTATGATTGGAAAGATCTTGGTGAACGTCATCTCGGGATATGCTCCGCAGGTTGGTCGGAGCGATGAGAAAGACAAGTTCTGGTGTGCAATAGAGAAGCTGATGGAAAACGTGAAAGATGAGGAAGTTGTTGTGGTAGGAGGAGACCTAAATGGACATGTGGGAAGGAGTATAAACGGTTTTGAGGAAGTTCATGGGGGTTACGGATATGGTGTGAGGAATGGAGAAGGTGAAAGGATTTTGGAGTTTCCTGATGGAGCTGGTTTGTCGATTTGTAATACTCAGTTCCAGCAAGAGGATAATAAGCTAGTTACATACACGTCAGGTGGGTCGACGACAACCGTTGTCTACCTGATGGTGCGTAGGCAAGATAGGGGGCACCTCCGGGACACAAAGGTGATTCCCGGTGGAGGTGGCTGTTTCACATCACCACCTGGTTGTCTGTGACATAAGGGGTGAAAGGTGCGAGGAGAGCTCGGCAGGTGAAGTACCAACCGAGAATGAAGGTGTGGAGGTTGAAAGAGGTGACAGTGAGGGAGGCATTAAAAGAGAGGCTGAGTATGGTAGAGGATGATGTGGTTGAGCTTGAAAGTGGTTGGATGTCAATGAAAGATAGTCTGTTGGAAGGAATTGGTGAGGTATGTGGAGGGACAAAAGGACCACCGAGGCACTCGGAAACATGGTGGTGGGATGATGAAGTTGGAAAGAGGATTGACGAGAAGAGGAAGAAGTTCAAGGAGTGGCAGAAGGCGAAGGGTACGGGAGCAGAAGAGGCAGAGCATGAAAGTTATAAGGCAGCCAAGAAGGCTGCAAAGAAAGGGGTAGCAAAGGCGCAGGAGGCATATAGGAAAATGTTCGGAGAACGCTTGGATTCGGAAGAGGGTCAGAGAGCAGTATTCAGGATTGCAAAGCAGATAGCGAAAGAGAGGTGCGATGTGATGGGGGTAAGTTGCTTGAAGGATGAAGTGGGCCAAATCATTGGGACCCAGATGGAATTAAAGGAAGATGGAAGAGATATATGGAAATGCTGTTGAATGCAGAGAATGAATGGGATGGCAAAATAGAGAGTAACCCAGTTTTAGGACCGGCAGAGAAGATAACTGAGAAGGAAGTTGAGGAAGCGATAAAAGCAATGAAGAGTAGAAAAGCGGGAGGGTCGACAGGAGTTGTGGGAGATATGTTGAAGGCAGCAGGAAGTTGGAGTGTGAAAAGAATGACAGAGATTTGTAATCTGGTGGTGAAAGAAGGCCGCATTCCAGTGGATTGGGAACTGAGTAACCTCATCCCTCTATACAAGGGGAAAGGTGACCCTCTGGACTGTAGCTCGTATAGAGCGATAAAGTTATTAGAGCATGGAATGAAGGTATTGGAAAGAGTGTTGGAGAAGAGGATAAGGAAGAAAGTGAAGATCAACGAAATGCAGTTTGGATTTCTGCCAGGAAGAGGAATGACAGACGTGATTTTTATTGTAAGGCAGTTGCAGGAGAAGTACATGGAGAACAGGCATAAGTTGTTTCTTGGGTTTGTCGAGCTGGAGAAAGCAATCGATAGGGTTCCACGTGAGGTAGTGACATGGGCATTAAGGAGGTTAGGAGTGGAGGAATGGTTGATCAGAGTGGTGATGGCAATGTACGAGAGAGCGCGCACAGCTGTGAGGACGAAAGACGGGAACAGTGGTGAGTTTGAGGTCAAGGTGAGAGTGCATCAGGGGTCGGTACTAAGGCCACTAATATTTGTAGCTGTGATAGAGGTGCTGGCTCAGAACGTAAAGAAGGGTTTACAGTCGGAGTTGTTGTATGCAGATGATCTGGTGTTGATTGGGGAGAGTATGGATGCACTGAAGGAGAAGATGAACAAGTGGAAGGAATGTATGGAGGCAAAAGGTCTAAAGGTGAATATCGGAAAGACGAAGGTGACGGCAAGTGGTAAAGCATGTGGTGAGGTGGAAAGAACTGGGAAGTGGCCGTGTGCTGTGTGCAGGTAGGGTGTCGGAGTGAACTCCATTCAATGTACAATGTGCGCTGAGTGAGTTCATCAAAAATGTAGTGGCATGAGAGGGTCATTAACCAGTGTGGCAGCTACATTCAAGTGTAAGGTGTGCACAGAGGGACCTGTAGATGGAGGAAATGTTGAGTTGGATGTTGGAGACAGCATGAAGCTGGAAGGTGTGAAATTTTTTTGCTACCTTGGAGGCATGCTGAATGGAGAAGGTGGATCAGACTCGGCAATGGTTGCTCGAGTGAGACGTGCAGAGAAGAAGCTTCAGGAAATGAGTGGTGTACTGACGAGGAGGGGAGTGTCGTTGAAGCTGAAGGGAAAGGAGAGAGAGGTGTTATGCTGCATGTGTGAGAAGTGTTATGATTTATGGGAGCGAGATATGGGTAATGAATGTAGAGCAGCAACGAAGGCTGGAAATGCGAATGGTTCGGTGGATGTGTGGAGTATTGTTGAGAGAGAGGAAGACAAATCTTCTTCATCAATGATCTCTCCGACTCTCTGGAAAATCCTCTCTATCTCTTTGCTGATGACTCCACTATCTGCCGCTCCATTCCTCATCCCTCAGATCGGCAGTCTGCAGGCTCCTCACTCTCTGCAGACCTGGACAAAATCACAGACTGGTCAAACAAGTGGCACATGTCTTTCAATCCTGACAAATCTCACTCTTACAATGTCTCTCCGAAAGGACCAACTGGAAAACCCTCCCATCTACTTTCTCAACAATCCTCTCCAAGAAGTTCTGTCGTTCAAGCTTTTGGGTCTCACTATCTGCCATGATCTTTCTTGGGAAAACCACATTTCCAAGCTGGCCTCCAAAGCCAGTCGCCGACTGGGCATCCTCCGTCGTGCGAAGTCCTTCCTTGGCACACCTGAGCTCCTCACCACATACAAGGCTTTCATCCGCAGCTCAATGGAATACTGTTACCCCCTCTGGGCTGGTGCTCCTGCCTCACACCTAGCTCGGCTTCACGCTGTTAAGGCCAAAGCTTTCAGAATCATTGGAATCTCCTGCGATGAAGTCAACTCCGAGGGCCTTTCACTCACTCACCGCAGGCAGGTTGGTGGTCTTTCTGTCTACTACCGACTCCTCTCCGGCCTTGCTCCCCCAGCTCTCTCTGTGCTCTGTCCCCCCAATATTCCTTCAGGTCGCACAAGATCTGCCTGCAACCCTCTTATGGTTAAACTGCCAAAATCTAGGCTATCTGCTCACCTTCACCCTTTCATTCCCCTTTTCTCCCGCCTCTGGAACAAACTTCCCCACTCCCTTCAATCCCACTCCTCCCTCCAGGTCTTTAAAACAGCTGTTCACCACCATCCAAAACCTTGATCTTTTCTTCTCCCGGTAATTCACCCCAGAGTCCTTGCAGTGTTCATATGTTTTATACCTCTCCCACCTCCCCCCAAGTCCTCCCGATGTCCCTGGTCTCAAATGTTGTGTTTGTGTCCTTCCCCCTCTCTTCCCATCTTGTCTGCCGCTCCCCTTGTTTTTTGTGTTTTGTGTGTCGGTTTGACTTTTTGTGTGATTAATGTTAGCTCTTTCACGAGCCTCGATCTTGTATACAAAAAAAAATAAAAAATAAAAAATGATGAATTGCGAAAGATGATGGGAATAGAGCCTGTGATGGATGCTGTGAAGTGAAAGGTTGAGATGGTTTGGTCATGTGTTGAGGAAGGATGAAAGTGTCTGGTTGAGACGAGTCATGGAAATGAATGTGGAAGGATGTAGAGGACGGGGAAGACTGAGAAAGGCTTGGCTAAAGGTGGTGGAAGAAGAAATGCGGACAAGGGGGTTAACAAGGGGAGATGCAGAAAATAGGGCAAAATGGAGAAGATTGTCATGGGGCCCGCAAGGCTAACCCCCACTCTAGCAGGGAAAATGGCCTTAAAATGCCTGTTGTTGTTGTTGCATTAACTTAAACGCTGTGCGGGGTATCGTGTTCTATGAACTCTCTAGTTGTAAACGTCTTTGGTATGGATCAGGCAGGATCAAAATCTACAGACTTGGCATTTAATATGGAATATTTTTTTTGTGGGGGTGAACTTACTTAGAACCAAGATGTCTTAGAACCAAAAGTTCATTGGAATTATGTTGAAATTATTCTAGATTTTGTTAATGTGACCTTTAAAAGAAACAAAAACCACATTTGACATTTCGAAACAAATAAATTGATCCTTGAAAGTGATGTAAACTGATATCAAACTCAATTCATGGACAGTACTGTGTTAAACTTCTCTGCGTTTTCCAGAAGTATCTCTTTATTTTGCACATTAGCCAAATTTTTTTTTAACAAAAACAAAAGTTAAATTACGACTGGGATTACGGACAGTAAAATTACAGTTCAGTACTTCGTGTAACCCGCACGAGCATTCAGGAGAGCACGTACACGTTGAGGCATGCTGTTCACGAGATTTGCCAAGGTTTGGACAGGAATCGCTTGCCATGCAGTGACAATAGCCTGCTGAAATTCACGCACAGAGGTCGGCTGCTGGTCCAAGTGGCCGATTTGACGCGTTAATTCTGCCCGCAAGTTCTCTATCGGATTCATATCCGGGGACATGGCAGGCCACTCCATATGCTCTACACCACAGTCAGCAAGAAAGTGTTGGATCATGCGAGCACGATGAGGCCGTGCATTGTCATCTTGGAAGACAAAGTTTCCTCGAAAGGCTGCACGAGCAAATGGAAGCAATCTTTCTTCCAGAATGGCCCTGTACTTGAACTGGTTCAGGTTTCCATTCAGAACAACCAGGTCAGTTTTGCCCCCTGCATGAAAAGCAGCCCAAACGGTCACCCCACCACCTCCAGCTTGGACTCTTGGCACTATACAATCTTTGTTGTAGGCTTCATGCACTTGTCTGCACACTCGGACGCGGCCATCTTGACGATAGACCAGAAATCTAGACTTGTCACTGAAGATCACGTGATTCCAGTGTCCTGGCTGCCATTGACGGTGCTCTCTGGCCCACTGCAATCGGCGCTGGCGGTGTTGTCTGGTCAGGCATGGCTTTCTCAGGGGACGCCTGGCACGATAGCCTGCTTGAACCAGTCGTTGGTTGACTAGCCTTCTGGATACAGGCACATTTGTCAGTTGCTGCCACTCAGCCCTAAGCCGATTAGCTGACTTGGTACGGCCATTGCGGACTAAGCGGTGCAGCTGGCGATCATCCCTCCTTGTGGTTCTGCGGGGACGTCCTGGCCTCGGCATTGGAGTAGGGACACCCCTCTGAGCATTTCGTTTCAGGATCTTTGACACCTGACCTTGAGTGATGCCATACTGCCGAGCAATAGCACGCTGTTTCATGCCGTAATTTCGTAAAGCCACCACTCCATGACAAACAGCATTGTCGAGTTGACGGACCATCTCCAGAGGAAGCGGCAAGAACTTTTGGAGACATGCAGCAGTTGTTTTCCACTAATACAGAACGCAACAACCCTTGTATACCCGACTGTGAAGCCAATCATCAAATGCACCTGTCCGTAAATTTTGCCACGCCACATGTGATATAATCCTGTTGTTGACTTCTTGCTGCAACAGACAATCAGTGACATGGTTTTTTTAAACAAATAAATAACCAAAGTGTAAAAGAAACTCACCAGATTGATATACTGAGTTAAGAAAATAAACCCAAGTCAAGAAAAAAAAAAATTCCATATTAAATGCCAAGTCTGTAACTGCCGACTTCGCATTCTCAGAGTCCACGCGCGAGCCATTTCGCCACCGAGTCCACTTCTTCCTTCCTTTTCTCCTGCTGGTGAATTAACCTTTGTGTTTATCTCATCGTATTCCACAAAAATTTTCAAGCTGAACCTCACCACCAGCTTGTGTTATCCACCCTTAATACAAGAGGGTATTCCATTTGAGTCTGTTTGTTTGTTTGTCTGTCTGTCTGTCTGTCTGCACAGAATAAATACGATTTTCTCTGCAACCGTTGGTCTGATTGACAGGAAATTTCACCATAGGTGCACTCCACCTGTATAATTTTTTAATGCCAATTATGACGTCATAGGTCACGTAGTATGGGCAGCATCTTTGCAAAACCGAAAAAATTTGCACCTCTATCTCCGAAAGCGCTGAATAGAAAAAATTGGGACGTGGCTCATTGTAAAGAACTCTCCATGGGGGAATAACATATGTTAAAGACGTCATAATTCGACAAGTACAAAACTTCATGCCGCCAAGATGAAATTTGAGTGTCATCTTGGGATACATTGGTGGAGAAAAAAAAAATGATGACGTCATTGGTCAAGTAGTTCGGTCGCCATATTTGTTTTAACACAAAACCCTTAAAAAACCACGAAAAACATCCTGGTGAGGGTCTGCAATCTATGATTGCTCTTTCTTGTTTTAATATTAAATACATGTACATCCAATGTCTGCCAATTTCCCTTCAATATGTGAATTTGTTTACCTTTTAGCCTCTTGCATTTAGCTTTTCCATTGACTTCAACTTACATCTATAAGAAACAAAATGTAACAGTTTTTTATTGTTATATGTTGGTTGGTTACTGATGTTTCACCTTTGTCAATGTCTCACCATGAGATGTGAAGACTGCTAGGGGTGCAATTAAAAGTCACAGTTCCTTTTGGAGTTGTGTGATTATAGGACTCCAACACCTCAAAATGAATCAATTAGACATACTGCATGGTGGCACGTTCACATGTACAGAGTGCAGAACGTTTTGTACAAGGCCAACACTGCGTCAATGCTACAACTCCAGTGCTAATGAATATTAACGTATCGATTGCTTGCAGTGGGATATCCAGTTGCACTTAGACGGGAATGCTTGGTTATCTAGAGACAACACCATTGTTTTCTCAGCAGTTTGAATCCTGTTTTTAAGTTTATGCATTTCATGTATGGACATTCAAGTGTTCTAAACATCGCACCCACAATCTAATGTTTGTGATGTCATTAGGTCTTCCGTTGTTTTTATGTCAGATACATCTAATGTCGAGATGCTAAAAACAAGATCATCGAGCTCATGCATCTCGCAGCTCGATGAATAAAATATTCCTTTGACCCTATTGGGACAAAAACTGCCTGTTGCATCTGAAATCACACACAACGGCATTAAAAACAGTGACTGTATTCCATTGCATAAATATGAAATGACTTATCTCATGTCATATGAAGTTCGGGAATTTTAATTGCATTTGTGTAATATTAACAGAAACACCAGTGATTGGGGGAAAAAAAACCTTTTGGCAGCACACAGTTGGTTGAATCTAGCACCTTCCAGTTGGATTAAACCTTTGTTCTCGAACAAAGTAAATATAACATGAATCAAAGAGCTCCTGGTGATGTGTGAATGGGCTCGGTTGGTGTTAAAGATTAAAGTGTTGGGTTTTTACAACCGAAGCATAGTTACAGATCGTTCACAGAAAATCGCTTTCAAATTCTATGTACTGCTTGTAAACACAAATGAAAGGCCAGTCAGACATTCAAAGCCAATACGGCACTTTCAAAATGATGTAATCCACCCCAAAATGCTTGATGCACATGCACAGAAACCCCAGGAAGCTGAAGAGTTTGGGGTGAAATAAAATGTATTAATGTGTCCAGAATAAGGATTGTTACTTGGAATGGCTCACCAAGCCTCTGAAAGAAGCCGTAAATATTTGGAAAGGAACCTGAGAGAAAAGGCTATACACCTCTGCATAAGAGGACGTGAAGAACTTTCTCAGCTCGCCAAATGGGCACCTGCTTGTAATGTAAACTCTGACTACGTGGGAAACAAAATACAGTATGTTTTTTTAGGCCTAGTGGAGGGATGGTCCAACGACTGAGTGTAGGGATGTGTATTACACAACCTCCAACTGAATCGCCACCAGTGATTGAACTGTTTATCTGGATGAGATTCTTCCGAATACCGATGGGAAGACATTTTTGGGCCAAGTCTTTTACGAACCAGTTGGCCAGGTTTGATGTTCGACTGAATGTGGAATTTGTATTTACACCAGGGTACCAGTGATAACCACCCGACCTTTCACGAAACACACCATGGGATGTCCACCAACAAAGAGCAGGGTGGCAGATGGTTCCTCTGACTTAACATCCATCCTCCGAGGGAAGGTACACACATCGATGCTTTGCCCCGCATGCAAAGCACCAAGGTGACAATTTATAGCTCGGTCGACACTAGATAGCTCAAAAGCGACTACACACACCTCCAGGCTGGCTTTCATGCCCCTACCATATTTTGTTCCACTCTACAAGAAGAAATATTTTATTTAATAATTTCATCTTTTGTGAAAGAAATTGGCACAAGGGATCTTGGTTCATAATATCAGAATAACCACCTTTAGAGGCCATTTTTCCCCGCAAAGCGGGGGTTGGCCTTTTTCGGGCACCGTGGTTGTTGTTGTTTTTGTTGGTCCCCTTTTTGAAGCAATGTTTTACAGCCGGATGCCCTTCCTGCCGCCAACCCTGTTTGTCGCCTTTTACGACAAACAGGGAATTACCAGTGAACTGGTACTCAATTAGCCGACCTCGGAAGGGTGACAGGCTGTCAACCCCCCTGGCGTTAATAATATCAGAATACCAAATGGTATTTCACAAATGGGTAACACCAACGATTTCTGTCAACACTAGCAAGATATTAAGGAAAATGATGCATGTTCTCACACTGGATGGCCTTTTGTCAGAAGAAAAATGTTTATATTCGAGCGCCCAATCGTGCCGACTACAGTATTAAGTTTACAAAACAGAATCGTGTTTGGGAGGCGAAAGCATAACTCTAATGATATAACAAAAGGTCACTCGCAGATTCGTCCTTGTAAGAAAGTGGTTTGTATAATTATGAGTAGAACTTGCTGGAAGTGTTGCCTGGCTTCGACATAGTTACGGCCATCTATTGGGATGAACGTACTGATAATAAAGATCCATATTATCCATGCCCACAAAAAGTAAATGATGAAAAGTAACAGCAACTCCATGATATTTGCTCGATTGTGAATGCATATTGGACTGGGATTCAATACTGATTTGACCGCCCCACCCTCCTTCCCTGCCAGCACGCACAGCTGGGGCCTAGCTGGGTTACAGTATTTGTATAAAATCATATTTTACTTTTATAATCATTGTAATTTGACAATGTGCTTCTTGTTTGAATTCGTTTGACAAAATAATCATACAAGTTCTGAGTTTTGCAAATGGCAATGAAACATAGTGTGACACTAAATGTGCGGTGGTATGCCCTAAATAATTGAGAGAACCCTAAGCTGATGTGAATTGACCAATAGATCTTCTGTTTTTATAATTGCATCTTATCCAAGGTAAATGAAAAGTCATGAATGCCAAAATGCTGGGTATTTGTCATTACATCCTCACAATGAAACAAAGAATTAAGGGACATCAATAGTCACGTGAAAAAGTAAGTACACCCCATGTAAAGTTTTGACTTTTTCAACATATTTCAACATACAGCTATTTGATCTTCATTTCAACAATATTGATAGATAAAGGTGATATAATATCACACATATCATGAAACATTTACATTTTGTAGTCCATTGTATAATTTAAATAAACATAAATGCAAATTTCACATGTGGAAAAAGTAAGTACACCCTTGGCTCCAATCGGTGGTATTGCCCCCTTTGGCAGAAACAACCTCAAGTAGGCGTTTCTTATAACTGTCTACCAGTCTCTGACATCGACTGGGAGAAATTTTTGCCCACTCCTCCATGCAGAATTCTTTCAGCTGTGCGATGTTTGAGGGGTTTCTTGCATGCACAGCTCGTTTCAAATCCCCCCACAACATCTCGATGGGATTTAGATCCGGGCTTTGACTTGGCCATTCCAGAACCCTCCATTTCTTTCTTTTCAGCCGTTCCTTGGTGGATTTACTGGTATGTTTAGGGTCATTGTCATCTTGCAAGGTCCACCTTCGGTTGAGCTTCAACTTTCAGACAGATGGCCTCACATTATCCTCAAGCACCCTCTGGTACAATGAAGAATTCATAGTGGATTATATGATGGTGAGCTGCCCAGGCCCTGATGCAGCAAAGCTGCCCCAAACCATAATATTTTCACCACCATGCTTTACAGTTGGTATCAGGTTCTTGTGGTCAAATGCTGTCTTTGGTTTTCGCCAAACATGTCTTCTGGTACTGTGGCCAAATAGCTCTACCTTTGACTCATCTGTCCAGAGCACATTGTTCCAGAAGTGCTGGTCTTTGCCTCGGTGTTCATTGGCAAACTTTAGTCTTGCACTGATGTTCTTTCTGGACAGCAAAGGTTTCCTCCTGGCACACCTCCCATGTTGATCAAATTTGTGCAGCCTCTTTCCAATGGTAGACTCGTGCACTTTGACATCAACAGTGGCAAGAGCTACCTGTAGGTCCCGTGATGACATTCTAGGGTTCTTAGAGACTTCTTTCAGCATCTTGCGGTCTGCTCTCGGGCTGAACTTGCTGGGGCGGCCTGGCCTGAACAAGTTGGCAGTTGTTTGGAATCTTCTCCACTTGTAGATGATCTTCCGGACAGTCGAATGATTGATTTCAAATTGTTTCGAGATCTTTTTAAATCCCTTCCCAGACTCGTACGCATCTATAACCTTCTTTCTGAAGGCCTCAGAGAGCTCTTTTGATCTAGGCATGGTGACACCGCACACTTCAACAAAGAGCAAACCAAACTAAATGTCTGAGGTTTAAATAAGAACAGGTTCCTCCACGATCCTCTCTAACGATGTTCTAATCATTTGCACCTGAGCTGGTGCACCGGATTCTAATTTTAGGTATTTGAAGTAGTGATAAATGTAGGGGTGTACTTACTTCTTCCACATGCAAAATTTGCATTTATGTTTATTTGAATTATACAATGGTCTACAAAATGTAAATGTTTCATGATATTTGTTATATTATATCACCTTTATCTATCATTATTGTTGAAAGGAAGATCAAATAGCTGTATGTTCAAATATGTTGAAAAAGTCAAAACTTTACATGGGGTGTACTTACTTTTTCACGTGACTGTACATGGATGTAAGCCTGGTGTTGGCTTAACGGTTATGGTGGCTGGCTTAAGATCTAAAGGTGGGTTGACTCAGCCTGTCATCCTTCCGAGGTCGGCAAAATGAGTACCAGCTGACTGGGGTAATAAGCCATTCGAGTATCCTGCGTCGGAGTCTTCTTCTTTCATATGCAGTACATGGCTGCAGGTGCCATTATTAGTTGGGCGCACAGACAGGGTGATGCATTGCCCCTTTGTAGATTAGACAGGAATTTGTAATTTGTTCAAGGTGCCAGAGATTATCGCTAGACTACTCTTCATGAAGGATCTACCAACTAATGCTGGCAGACGGGTGACCGCGTTTAATGTCCATCCACGGGGTGGCACACACATTGATGAATCACCCTGCCTGTGAAACACTGGGATGGCAGTTTATAACTGGGTTGGGATTCGATTCCAGGTTCAACAGTTCAGTTGATTGCACATACTTCTAAGCATTCCTGTTAGCCCCATGAAATGTGATATGTCACACGATGAGCAAAGCAAAGTTAGGCAATTGGTTGACCGTGTGGAACGTCAGTCAATGGTCGAGGAACTACTTAATTTCAATTTAATTTTATATTTCGAACACTGTAGAACATGAATCAGGAGACAAACCAGCAGTTTAGCAGTACTTTGGCTCTGAATTTGGCAAATTGTACAGAATCTCATCCTGAGTGTGCATGCGCAGAGGAGTAAGGTAATTGTTTTAGTCTGTCTGGCAGTCAAACATAATGGAAAATCATTCCAAACAGAAAACCTAGTTTTTTAAGATGTCAATAAGGATATAAACAACAGGCACAAAGAACTAATTTAACATGTTAAATAGCATGGTGCAAAAGACGGTGCATCAAAGGTGGTAAACCTCCGGGAAAAAAACGTTTTTTTTCCCCCCAACAGACCTTTTAAACTTTTATTCTATTTAAATTGAAGTAATATACTTGAACACTATAGAAGACAAATCACCTTCGAGGCACTTCCAAAAACCTCCAATTTAGCTATATTAGACATAATATTACAGTAAACCATCGTCCAACGCAGGTTTTCACAACACGGATCCCGTTTCCCGAACATGCCTAAAATTTGATTACACTTTGAGTGTGGTGCTGTGACCACATCATGCGCAGAGGTGACGTCTCCCACCATCTACTACCACCCTTGCTGTTTTCAGTCCACATAGCTGCGCAGTCGGGTGAGCTTGTGGCCAGATTTGTTTAACTTGATGTCATTTATTATTATTTTTTTTTTCTATACAGGATCGAGGCTCATGAAAGAGCTAACATTTATCACACAAAAAATCAAAACAGACACACAAAGTATATAATAAGGGGAGCGGTAGACAAGATGGGGAGAGAAGGAGAAGCACACAAACACAACATTTGAGAGCAGGGACATCGGGAGATCTGTGGGAGGGAGAGGGTTTGGGGGGAGGAGGCATGGGGCGTGGGGGAGGCATGGGGGGCGGGGGGGGTGGGAGAAGTATAAAACACAAGAATACTGCAAGGACTTCCAGCAAGGACTTTGACCACATACTGTACCCTTAATGCAATATTGCACTGAAACGTGTGAAAAAAAAATCCCATAAGGTTATGACATCGTAGCAGATAAATCATGAAAAACCATGATTTTAGACAAGATGCATAGCGGGATGAGCAGAGTGTCGGTCAGCCATGAGTATAATGTGAACGAGTCCACTATACCCACTATTCGTTCAAGCCTGACTTCCTGGAGTTTATAACAGAAAAACGTGATGACTCTGGACAGGTGTTCAACACTGACAAACCAGGGCTTTTCAACAAGAAAATGGGTAGCAGGACGTACATCTTCAAGGAGCAGAAGGCAGCACACAGGTTCGTCTTTCAAGAATCATCTTGCACTTCTTTTTTGTGGAAATGCATAAAAGGACTTAAAATGCAAACCTTTTGCACCACAACATGCCCACCAGTAGCGATGATCCCCCAGCCTCAAACAATTAACTCACCCCCGTCCCCACCCCCAACAACCCTACAATTTTATATATAGTACATGTATACATATTCCCTCTGATATTTTAACAAAAAAAAGTACAAGCTATTTGTCTGTATTTTACCTTCCATGGCCGCATTCCCCTATCCCCATTTTTTCCATAAAGTCTTAAGCTTGCGTAACATGGTTTTTCTGAACCTCCGTTTTCCAGGAACATAACACCCGCGTTGGATGAGGGATTACTGTATGCTATTTCGACCAATCAAATTTATCGCTTACACTCACAGCGTAGGGGAATATCGAGATTCAGACGAAATTGTGGCTCGTAGGAAATATAAATCATGCTCGGAAATGCAAAGCAAGAGTTAAAAAGACCCTTCCCATGTCCTTTTCCTCAAGACTGCACAGTGTATGGTGTTCTATGAACTCTCTTGCTCACATATTCCTTCAATAAGATCTTCATAATGGCAAAAATAAATAAGAAAACTTGGAGACATAGCAATACACTCCCATCTACTTTCTCAACAATCCTCTCCAAGAAGTTCTGTCGCTCAAGATTTTGGGTCTCACTATCTGCCATGATCTTTCTTGGGAAAACCACATTTCCAAGCTGGCCTCCAAAGCCAGTCGCCGACTGGGCATCCTCCGTCGTGCGAAGTCCTTCCTCGGCACACCTGAGCTCCTCACCACATACAAGGCTTTCATCCGCAGCTCAATGGAATACTGTTCTCCCCTATGGGCCGGTGCTCCTGCCTCACACCTAGCTCGGCTTCACGCTGTTGAAACCAAAGCTTTCAGAATTATTGGAATCTCCCGCGATGAAGCTATCTCTGAGGGCCTTTCACTCACTCACCGCAGGCAGGTAGGTGGTCTTTCTGTCTTCTACCGACTCCTCTCCGGCCTTGCACCCCCAGCTCTCTCTGTGCTCTGTCCCCCAAATATTCCTACAGGTCGCACAAGATCTGCCAGCAACCCTCTGATGGTTAAACTGCCGAAATCTCGGCTCTCCGCTCACCTTCACTCTTTCATTCCTCTTTTCTCCCGCCTCTGGAACAAACTCCCTCACTCTCTTCAATCCCACTCCTCCCTCCAGGTCTTTAAAACAGCTGTTCACCACCATCTCTTATCTTCCCCCATCCAAAACCTTGATCTTTTCTACCCCCGCTAATTCACCCCAGATCCACCTTGTTTGAAATTCCAACTTCTTTCCTGGAAGTCCTGGCAGTGTCCATATGTTTTATACCTCTCCCACTGCCCCCTTCCCCCCCCCCCCCCCCCAAAGCCCTCGCCCTCTCTCAGATCTCTCGATGTCTCCATGTCTCTCGGTCCCTGCTCTCAAATGTTGTGTTTGTGTCCTTCCCCCTCTCTCCCCATCTTGTCTACCGCTCCCTATGTTATATGTTTTATGTGTCGGTTTGTCTTTCTGTGTAATTAATGTTCGCTCTTTCACGAGCCTCGATCTTGTATAAAAAAAAAAAAATAAAAAAAAAAAAAATACACTGTTATCAATACTATTAACCATGACATAAAAAATGAATATTAAAACCATTCAGAAACACTCTTCCTCGATTAAACTAAGAGTGTGGCATCATAGGGAAGAACGCCTCGACAAGATGGTGTCCCACAGTGACATGGTTTGAGAGGGTACATGGAAGATTCATGTGAGGCTCCTGGAGAGGCAGAGGTACAAGGAATGATTCCCTCCAAGGCAGGAGGAACATTTTGAAAAGCACCAGAATAGTCAAAACAAATCTCAGTATCCGGTGCAATGTCTTCCGCAGCAAAAAGTGCAAGGCGAGGCGTAATAGAGTGAACTCTGACCGGGAGCATCAGCAGGTTAGGTTCACATGAGTGATTAATAAACCGAGCAATATTTCCAATCCACAGTGGGTCAACAATTGTTTCCATCCAAAAGTCGTTTGAAGAGTTATCTCCATCAACTAATTCTCCACATTCCTGAAGATAATCATCAACTTTCCTTTTCCCAGAAATTTCTTTCCTGCCTTTCATATTTTCTCGATTCATCTCCAAATTTTCATTTCTTCCAGGTGCATGCAATTGGTCGTTATCTTTACGTTCTGTGTACCCTTGTTTTTCATTTCTAAAATCTGTATTGTTGTCGTCATTTCTCAATTTATTTTCTCCTCGTTCTTCATTTCCGATTTTCTTGTCTCCCCATTCTTCAATTCTCAATTCCATGCCTCCTTCTTCATCCTTCTGCCTTGTTTTTTTCAATCTCACCACACTCTCTCGAAGACTAATAATGTAGTTTACAAAGCCATTTGCTACTTGATATGCCACTCGTCGTCTCGCTTCCTTCCGATCTATTAGTTCACCCACATACTCACAGACGAACTGGTTTCGGCCAATAGCCTTTAACGTTTTGACACCCCAACCTTTTCCCTCCGTAGAGAAGACTTGCAACTGTGAGGTGGAGATAAGAGAAAGCAATTTGTTAAAATGTTATTTTTTTATGATGGAAAAATACATTTCAAACGAGAACGGTACTCAGTAGAGAGCATACCTCCGCCTGGTTGGCCATATCACTCAATGGTGAAGAATCACTTAAAAAATTCTACTAGCTGGATCCAGACCTTAATCCAAATTGAATCGATTATCCCTCGTCACACACACAACCTGTCCACCGAGTTTCATCCAAATCCATCCATAACTTTTTGAGATATCCTGCTATGTATCGTTTTTGGCCCTATCTCCCAATGGTGAAGAATCACTTAACAAATTAAATATTTTTCATAGCCAAATCCATATTCAGATCTTCACCAAAATCGAATTGAATCGGCCTTGTCAGACCCCAACTGGTCCACCAAATTTCATCCAAATCCGCCCACAACTTTTTGAGATATCCTGCTATGTATATTTTTTGTCCCTATCTCCCAATGGTGAAGAATCACTTTTAAAATTCTAGTAGCCGGATCCAAATCCTGATCTTCACCAAAATCTAATCATTTCGTCGTTGTCACATACGCTACATCTCTGCCAAATTTCGTCCGAATCCGTCCACAACTTTTTGAGATATTTTGTTCACAAACGGAGAGACAAACAAACAGACAGACAGGGGTGAAAACATAACTTTTGATGGCGGGGGCAACTAGAACAGCACTCGATAGAGCGTACACCTCCACCAGGCTGAAAAGTTTACGTTTTGGATCCCACTCAAGTTGGATCTGGACCCAAACCAAAATCGAATCGGCTCGTTCTTCGTCACGTACACATAGTATACACGTCACCTACACATAATTACTTTAAAAATTCTCGCATCCAGATCCGAATCTTCACCAAAATGTAATCAATTCATCCTCGAAACACACAACCTGTCCACCAAGTTTCATCCTAATCCGTCCACAGCTTTTTGAGATATCCTGCTCACAGATAGACAAATAGGGGTGAAACAACCTCCGTCCACCGAAAGAGCGAAGAATTATGAGAAATATCGACTTTGTGTGACCTTTGCAGAGACACCCTTCTGTACGACTCGACTGGGGCATGCGTCACCACAAGGACACAGCTCATGACACTCGAGAATGGGCTGAGCCTCTCCAGCACGTAGAAGCCGACCGTCACCGGTGTACGCCAGGCCAGACGTGGCCAGGCAGGAGCACGTGGATGGGTGGCAGGCAGGTGTTTGGCAATGACAACCCTGTCGAGTTATTTCACTTGGGTCGACTGTGCAGCCTGGTCCAGCCACATAATCCTCTGTGTACTGCAAGTACAGTAAACAATTTGATGCTATACGCATACTGTATATACAAACAGACACAAGGTACACAACTTCATTTGGAATAATCCATTAAATATGAAAATATGGTAATTTCCCCCAATGCAGGTGACATACACAACTCTCCCCTCATAATATTTTGTCACCATTCAACCTGCATACGTCATAACCTGATGATATATCGTTGCAAGACTGAGATGCATCTGCACAAACAAGTTATCGGCGAATTGCGTGCTCCACAATGCAGCACCCGGGCTGCTGTGCGAGCACTCGCATGACAGTCGCTTGCAGTCAAACAAATGATCCGATTTACCGAGAGATTGAACTTGGAACGTTTACTATATCGCGCGAGGTGATCTATGCACTAAACAAACCGTATAACGTTTGAAAATGCGCATCTCTACCTGGAACGCAGGTGGCTGCAAAACATTTGATCGCTTCATTTACTTCCTGTATCATTACTTTATTATCCTCTAGGTTATGTTTCCACCGTTTCTTAATCAAGGTTTCACTGCTTTTTCAGACCTGATCGATTTGATTTCATTACTGGAAGGAATTAGAAGGTAAAAAAAAAAATCCACCGAGGCCTTAGCTCTCAGGCTACTACTTACTAGCATTGTTTGTTAAGGAACCGCCAGCTACACCGCCGAACTAATTTACGCATATACAGGCTACAGGGGTGTATTCCGTTAGCAAACCTCTTGCCAAGCCAATCGTTCCATATCAACTGCTTTGCAAGCTGCTCGCTTTCTGCCGCTCGGCAACAGAGCAAGCGATTAAGGGCTAGGAGGGTGTTTATGTTAGCAAAGATGGCCACCGTACTCGTACATTATTAAAAACTATACAACCAATGAAATGTTCAGAGCAGAGAATGTTTTGTACAGTATGTAGTAAGTTCAGGACTCTCCTTCAATCAAGTGGTTTATTAAAGACGATACCAAGCTCTCACAGAACACACCGCCATCATGACGAGCCACCAGCAACCACCGAAGCCACGCCCCTAGACGTCACTACGCTGTACGTAGTACCAATCACAACAACTCCCTTTCATTGAAATTACGAGTACCCGACTGCAAAGCCGCAATGAGCCGGCGGAGCCAAAGCCCCTCGCTACTATTTTACCCATCACTATGGCATCAGTAGGTTCGGTAGTTGGTAGTAGGTAGGTGTAGTAGGTACCGTACCTCGTTCAAAATGACACCATTTGCATTCTGGATGAGATTAAAATTTATAAAATTTCCTTCTTCATTAATTCGGTGAATTCCGTCTCAACTTCGGATATTTCCGGCCGTGAAAAACTATCCCCTACGACCGCGAGATTTCTAAAAAATCATTCTTCGTCAATTTTAGAATATTTGACGCCGTTTTCATCTCCGAAACGCGTAATAAGCTTTTTTAAAATATTTTTTCAAATGCTCGAATCTCATTGGTTCCGGTGTTTGGTGACGATTTTCGTTGAAGATAACCAGGCCCGTGCGGGCCCGGGGAACGAGGTTGGTCTTAAAGTATTTTAATTACAAATTAGAGGTGCATAAGATTGTGAATCAAAAAAGGACGGGTGAAACAAACTCCTATTGAACGTTTTCGCAATTTTTTATGCATACTTCCGCATCCGCAAGATGGCGGCCTCCATTGAGCGATTTGGTTTTTGAAATATTTTTTCAAATGCTCAAATCTCATTGGTTCCGGTGTTTGGTGACGATTTTCGTTGAAGATATTACCAGGCCTGTGCGGGCCACGGTTGGTCTTAAAGTATTTTAATTACAAATTAGAGGTGCATAACATTGTGAATCAAAAAAAGACGGGTGAAACAAACTCCTATTGAACTTCCGCATCCGCAAGATGGCGGCCTCCATTGAGGGATTTGGTGCGGCAAAGCTTCGAAATTCTCAAGGGATCCAGCAAAATCTGGCTTTTCAACATAATACGTACGCGTTCATTCACGACACCGGCTTCGCCGGCTACGAGTACCCGACTGCAAAGCCGCAATGAGCCGGCGAAGCCAAAGCCTCTTGCCACTATTTTACCCATCACTATGGCATCAGTAGGTTAGGTAGTTGGTAGTAGGTAGGTGTAGTAGGTACCGTACCTTGTTCAAAATGACACCATTTGCATTCTGGATGAGATTAAAGTTTATAAAATTTCCTTCTTGATTAATTCGGTGAATTCCATCTTAACTTCGGATATTTCCGGTCGTGAAAAACTAACCCCTACGGCCGCGAGATTTCTAAAAAATAATTCTTCGTCAATTTTAGAATATTTGACGCCGTTTTCAGCCTCCGAAATGTGGTAAAAAGCTTTTTTGAAATATTTTTTCAAATGCTCGAATCTCATTGGTTCCGGTAATTGGTGACGATTTTCGTTGAAGATAACCAGGGCCCGTGTGGGCCCGGGGAACGAGGTTGGTCTTAAAGTATTTTAATTACAAATTAGAGGTGCATAAGATTGTGAATCAAACAAAGACGGGTGAAACAAACTCCTATTGAACTTTTTCACAATTTTTTTATGCATACTTCCGCATCCGGAAGATGGCGGCCTCCATTGAGTGATTTGGTTTTTGAAATATTTTTTGAAATGCTCGAATCTCATTGGTTCCAGTGTTTGGTGACGATTTTCGTTGAAGATAACCAGGCCCGTGCGGGCCGAGGTTGGTCTTAAATAATTTTAATTACAAATTAGAGGTGCATAAGATTGTGAATCAAAAAAAGACGGGTGAAACAAACTCCTATTGAACTTTTTTCAATTTGTTGTGCATACTTCCACATCCGCAAGATGGCGGCCTCCATTGAGCGATTTGGTGCGTCAAAGCTTCGAAATTCTCAAGGGATCCAGCAAAATCTGGCTTTTCAACATAATACGTACGCGTTCATTCACAACACCGGCTTCGCCGGCTATTATGTTTGTATGCAACAAAACACTACTAAACAAAATCAAAATAATAAACACAATCAGACACAACTTGAACCACACATAGATGGGATCTGGGGTTACTGTTAGAACTCTTAACTAAAATGTAATTACTGCTCAGTATGATTAGCTAAAACAGAGAAAACACAGAATCATTCCAATCAACGGATTGTCTCTGCACCAACATTACAAGGGCTGATTTCTGATGGTCGTTATTCACTATCACAATATCTCAATGGTTTTCGAATCACACGGCCTGATCTGGTCGAGTACGGAGAGTTGTCCGGCCTTGTTGTCTCAGCACTCTCGTCATCCTTGGAGCTGGAGCAGCCGTTAGTTTCCCTTGCTGAAGCGTCGTTGTTGAAATGTACGTGTCGAGCAGTTGGTCGACTTTGATGTGTTGGTTGGGTCGGATCGTCCTTCCAATTGGCGCCACAATCGGATGGATGAAGTTCACGCAAGTGTGCCCTGGTACTTCAAACACGCGTCCCGTTAGGCGTCTGTACTATATACGAATGGGATTCATTACAGTGAGCCACAATTTTCCCAGGGTACCATTGGTGCATTGTCCTTGTTCAGAATCCGAACCCGATGTCCAATAGCCAATTCAGATAATCCCGGCCCAGCCGTTCTGTTGTATTGCTTTGCCATCCGGTCTCCACGCTCCTTCAATCGTTCCTGAATTTCCTGATGCCTTTGCTGTGCAAGAACCAACAGACGGCTTGGTCGGTTGGTGCGTATGGGCCGGTTGAACAGCATTTCGCTTGGACTTGGGAGGTGGGAATCTACAGGTGTGCACCTCAGGTGTTGTAGTGCAATATCTATGTCACTCTCTGATCTAATGCACTTTTTGATCATGTTCTTCACTGTTTGAACTTGTCTCTCAACCAATCCATTACTGCGTGGATACCTCGGCGATGTTGTAATGTGTTTTACATTCCATTTGGTACACATATCACGGTACGGCTTACCCACATATTGAGGTCCATTGTCCGATATGATCTCCAGAGGTGGGCCAAACATACTGAAACATTCAGATGTGACCTTGGCTACTGCACTGCTCGTCGTGTATTCCATTCTCTTCACAACTGGGTACTTGGTGTAATAATCCGTCACCAAGAGTTAGGTCTGCCCGTGTAGCTCACACATATCACTGGCTACCTTTGTCCAAGGTACCGCTGGTATCTCATGAGCTATCATAGCCTCACGCCTTTGTTCTGGTTGGTTCTCTTGACATGCCTTACATGTTCTGACAACTCTATCAATGTCCAGATATATACTCGGCCAGTAAACACATTCGTGTGCTAGACGTTTTGTCTTTTCGATCCCCATGTGCGCCTCATGGAGCTGGTCGAGGATATCCTTATGTCACTGCTCTGGAATTAGTACCTGTCGACCTTTGAATAGAACCCCGTCACAAATACCAATTTCATCACGGTATGGCCAGTACGGACGTAGGTCCACAGGCAGCTCTGTAAGCCTAGTAGGCCACCCTTGATGAACAACCTGCTGCAATGCTCGAAAGGTTCTATCAGCCTTTCCACACTCTCTGAGATGGTCCTGTTTCCTTGAGCTGAAATCAATGAGGTCAAAGCGATGATGATCATTCACATCATCAAGCTCAATACCATCTACACGTGTGTCCAACTGCAGTTCCTGATTGTTCTCTGGGTTCGGTAGCCTCGACAGCATGTCTGATAGCATCATCTCACGGCCGGCCTTATACTCCAGATCAAAATCGTAGCCTTGGATTTTCACAAGAGGGCGCTGAAGCCGTGGAGGGGCGCTTGTAAGCGGTTTGCTGATGATCATGACCAATGGTTTGTGGTCTGTGTATACCTTGAAGCGTTTCCCAAACACGTAAGTATGGAACTTCTGTATGCCAGCAACAAGGGCCAGGGTTTCTCGTTCAATGTTTGAATATGCAGACTGAGTGGGTGTCAGAGTTCGTGATGCAAAAGCAACAGGCTTCTCATCCTGCAAAAAGGCATGCACCCTTCCCTTCTGTGACGCATCTACTTCCAAAACTGTCTCCTTGTCATGATGATAGTGAAGCGCGGTGCTACGCGCGCTACTTGTCTGAACAAGCAAGGAGGAAGGAGGAAGCAGAAGCAAGGAGGAAGCAAGGAGGAAGCGGACAACGTGGTAAGTTAAAAGAGTCTTTATTGCAAGAGCTCCACTGTAGCACTGGAGCGCTCCGGGCTGCGCACCTGGTGTATATCCCGAGGCCACGCCTACCCCTCGGGCGTGGCCGCCGCCCACTTGGTGCGCGGAATGATGCCATCATGCCAGTGAGCTTTCGTGTCTGCCACAATAGTATGTTAGACAGGCATCTGCATCAACACTCTGTTTCAGTTGCTCAAATGCAAACTGATGGTCTTCCTGCCACATGAATGGCACTCCATTCTTCAGTAAATCTCGGAGGGGTGCCACTTTATCCGCAAAGTGGGGAATATGTGGTGACAGATAGTTCATCAGTCCAATGAATCGGCTCAAGTCTTCCTTATCCTGCGGTGACGGCATCTTCCGGATGTCGCAGATCTTCCCAGGATCAGGTGAGATTCCTTGTTTGCTGTAGATCGAGCCGAAGAAGTTGATACGGTCGGTCTTCATGATACATTTCAAAGAGTTGAAAACCAGACCCTCTCTTCGTGCTACTTTCATCAGGTTCAGAAGATTACGATCATGCTCCTCTTCAGTTCGTCCTGATACCGCCACATCATCGGAGATACCAATACAGCCTGGTGCTTGCTCGAGTATGCGGTCCATGGCTTGCTGGAACAGATCATGGCTGACACATAACCCAAAAGGCAATCTCTTGAAAAAGGCTTCGGAGAAATTGCACAACCTTCCCTTCCATCGGCATCGGTTGACGAAATCATCAATGGACTCTCCTTCTTGCTGCCGGAATCTCATCATTTCCAGCCGGTGAATCCGAAAGTTTACATGAATGTCCAACTGATCCTCGAATAATTTATATAATTTATCCGGATCCTTTTTATCATCCTCACTCAAAGTCGATGCATTGATCCGCCGCAGTCCTTCATCTCCCACAGCAATCTTAATCTTGATGGCCTGTCTGGCTTTAGTATCGATGCCCTCGTCCGACAGCACCAATTTCTTTCGTTGCTTGAATAACTTGAAGGTCTCCGCCAGCTCCGAGCTGGACCAGTCCATTGTCGGGAACTACGCCATGTTGAAAAAATACGGAACGTGCCGCCGTGGTAATCCACCAAGAAAAGCAAGACCAAAAGTCAAACTGCTTGTTGATCTTCACGATCCCGCGCTGCCACCATGTAGTAAGTTCAGGACTCTCCTTCAATCAAGCGGTTTATTAAAGACGATCCCAAGCTCTCACAGAACACACGGCCATCATGACGAGCCGCCAGCAACCACCGAAGCCATGCCCCCAGACGTCACTACGCAGTACATAGTACCAATCACAACACAGTACACGTCTTTACATTCGCCAGAGAAGGTATTGCATTTGAGTCCGTTTGTTTGTCTGTCTGTTTGTCCGCACAGAATAAATATGATTTTCTCTGAAACCGTTGGTCCGATTGACAGGAAATTTCCATCATAAAACGGCCGCTCTGAGCATTTCATTCTAAAGCAGCGTCATAATTATCATTAAAAATGGTCACGTGGTACGGGCGCCATCTTGGAAAAACCGAAAAACTTTGCACCTATATATCTCCAAAAGTGCTGCATAGAAAAAATTGAGACATGGCTCATTGTAAAGAACTCTCCCTGAGGAATAACTTATGTTAATGATGATGTCATAGGTTCCTCCATTATGACGTCATAATTCGACAAGTACAAAACTTTATCCGATCAAGATGAATTTTTTTTCTCTCCAACTGTTGGTCCAATTGACAGGAAATTTTCACCATAAGTGTACCTCCTCCTGTAGAATTTTGTTATGATAATTATGACGTCATGGATCACATGGTATGGGCGCCATCTTGGAAAAATGGAAAAAAATTGCACCTCTATATCTCCGAAAGCACTGCATAGAAAAAACATTAGACATGGCTCATTTTAAAGAACTCTCCATGGGGAATAACATATGTGAATGATGATGAGTTGAAGGCTTGAGTGTGGGGGTGGGATTGATGCTCTAGGATTGGGAGGGGAAGGGTGAGGATTTGGGGTTGGGGTGGGGGTGGGGGCGAGGCGAGGAGTAAAATGGAACAGAGTTGGGAGTGGGTTTTTGGTTTTTGGCTGAGGCTTTTTATGGCATAGCCCATAGGGCAATGCCACCTGGAACAGCGTTTGTCTGTCTGTATGTCTCCACAAACGTCAAACGACAAGGGGAGCTTTTAGTAACTATTGCAGTTGCATATTTTACTAAAAGGAAATATAATAACCTTCTGTGGAACGTTTTGGCATCCCAGTGGGTGTCATAAGGTATGTATGAGGTTTCAGAAATTCCTCAATACAATTATGATTTTGCAATGTGATCAACATTGCTCCCGATTCCGGAAGTGAACAGATGATGATGGTTTGCTGATTTGATAATGTCTCAATACAATCGTGATTTAACATTATATTTTGATATATTAATATTATAGTATTAATTTGTGATTGGAATGGTGAATGATGATGTTTGGAATGAAAATATAGAGAACATTCTGTCATTGCCTGACGTTCGACTGAAAGTGGCACAGGAATGTGGAATTTATTGGTTCATTGTTTGCCGTTCGCCGTTTTTTTACCCAAGTCATTCACGAACCGGCTGTCCATGCCTCAAGTCAAAAAATTTAATACTTACATTAATTTGCTAACTGCTAACTGGTATCCCTTCCCAGTTCATACTATCTTCAACTGAAGTATCAAGCAAGCCCGGCTACGATGTTGTTAGACTATCGGTCTTGTTTCTTGAGTTGTCAGAATTGCTTGTGTAAGTTAAAAATGCAATTGTGTGTGTGATTGCGTTTGAAGGCATTTCAACTTCACACAGTAACCGGGTGACTTGGCATCCCCATAGTTTGGCCCTGAAGAACCCAGAAAGGCGGTGACTTCCATTGCGTTTAACATAAAGGGTACACCCAATGCCATATTTCTTTACGGCTCCGGCACCAGGGTCTATGCAGATTTCTCTCTCTTTCTGTCATTTCTAGAAAGAGAGCCCTACTCTCACTTTCACCAAATAAGCATATAACAAGAATAGGTGCACTTGATTACACTTGATAAAATAACACTTGATAAAATGACAATAAGCATAGGTACACTTGAGATACAGCACCTGTAGGCCAAGGTAATAAATGGCCTCCAGGGTCTCTCACTTACACCACCCGTACGCCAAATTCATAAATATACCAGGGTATATGCAGATTTCTCTTCTCTTTCTGTCATTTCTAGAAAGAGAGCCCTGCCGGCACCAGGGTTGATGCGGATTTCTCTTCTCTTTCTGTCGTTTCTAGAAAGAGGGCCCTGCCGGCACCAGGGTATATGCAGATTTCTCTTCTCTTTCTGTCATTTCTAGAAAGAAAGCCCTGCCGGCACCAGGGTCCATGCGGATTTCTCTTCTCTTTCTGTCACTTCTAGAAAGAGGGCCCTGCCGGCACCAGGGTATATGCAGATTTCTCTTCTCTTTCTGTCGTTTCTAGAAAGAGGGCCCTGCCAGCACCAGGGTCTATGCGGATTTCTCTTCTCTTTCTGTCGTTTCTAGAAAGAGGACCCTGCCGGCACCAGGGTTGATGCGGATTTCTCTTCTCTTTCTGTCATTTCTAGAAAGAGGGCCCTGCCGGCACCAGGGTATATGGCGATTTCTCTTCTCTTTCTGACGTTTCGAGAAAGAGAGCTCAGCTGGCACCAGGGTTGATGCGGAGTTCTCTTCTCTTTCTGTCGTTTCTAGAAAGAGGGCCCTGCCAGCACCAGGGTCTATGCGGATTTCTCTTCTCTTTCTGTCTTTTCGAGAAAGAGGGCCCTGCCAGCACCAGGGTCTATGCAGATATATCTTCTCTTTCTGTCGTTTCTAGAAAGAGGGCCCTGCTGGCACCAGGGTATATGCAGATTTCTCTTCTCTTTCTGTCGTTTCTAGAAAGAGGGCGCTGCCAGCACCAGGGTCTATGCGGATTTCTCTTCTCTTTCTGTCATTTCTAGAAAGAGGGCGCTGCCAGCACCAGGGTCTATGCGGATTTCTCTTCTCTTTCTGTCATTTCTAGAAAGAGGGCCCTGCCGGCACCAGGGTCTATTCGGATTTCTCTTCTCTTTCTGTCGTTTCTAGAAAGAGGGCCCTGCCGGCACCAGCGTCTATTCGGATTTCTCTTCTCTTTCTGTCGTTTCTAGAAAGAGGGCGCTGCCAGCACCAGGGTCTATGCGGAGTTCTCTTCTCTTTCTGTCGTTTCTAGAAAGAGGGCGCTGCCAGCACCAGGGTCTATGCGGATTTCTCTTCTCTTTCTGTCATTTCTAGAAAGAGGGCCCTGCCGGCACCAGCGTCTATTCGGATTTCTCTTCTCTTTCTGTCGTTTCTAGAAAGAGGGCCCTGCCGGCACCAGGGTCTATTCGGATTTCTCTTCTCTTTCTGTCGTTTCTAGAAAGAGGGCCCTGCCAGCACCAGGGTCTCTGCGGATTTCTCTTCTCTTTCTGTCGTTTCGAGAAAGAAGGCCCCGCCGGCACCAGGGTATATTCGGATTTATCTTCTCTTTCTGTCGTTTCGAGAAAGAGGGCCCTGCCGGTACCAGAATCTATTCGGATTTCTCTTCTCTTTCTGTCATTTCTAGAAAGAGAGCCCTGCCGGCACCAGGGTCTATGCAGATTTCTCTTCTCTTTCTGTCGTTTCGAGAAAGAGAGCTCTGCTGGAACCAGGGTTGATGTGGATTTCTCTTCTCTTTCTGTCATTTCTCGAAAGAGGGCCCTGCCAGCACCAGGGTATATGCGGATTTCTCTTCTTTTTCTGTCGTTTCTAGAAAGAGGGCCCTGTCGGCACCAGGGTCTATGCGGATTTCTCTTCTCTTTCTGTCGTTTCTTGAAAGAGGGCCCTGTCGGCACCAGGGTCTATGCAGATTTCTCTTCTCTTTCTGTCGTTTCGAGAAAGAGAGCTCTGCTGGAACCAGGGTTGATGTGGATTTCTCTTCTCTTTCTGTCATTTCTCGAAAGAGGGCCCTGCCAGCACCAGGGTATATGCGGATTTCTCTTCTTTTTCTGTCGTTTCTAGAAAGAGGGCCCTGTCGGCACCAGGGTCTATGCGGATTTCTCTTCTCTTTCTGTCGTTTCTTGAAAGAGGGCCCTGTCGGCACCAGGGTCTATGCGAATCATCACTGCATGTGTAGCTTACTGGGTGCAAGGGTGAACCTCTGTTGTGACATATCCTCAAGTTCTAACTTGTCTAAACAATAATATAGATTGAAGCGTTCGTGTTTAGGATGGTATTATAATCACCATTTATTTGTTGTTATGACTGTTTGAATTCAAAATACTATTTTTTTCGTCTTTACTCTCCTCGATATTCTTTACTTTCACAATCTTTTATTGATGTGGAATAGTTGGACCATCACCGTTTGGGTTTTTTTGCTCTCACACAGACAGAGGTGTTGTAAGGATTCCAAGTTCAGCACAAATTTATTCCTCTATAATACATATCAGGGTAAATAAAAGTCAAATCGAAGGAGCATCAGGTAAAATAAGGATCTACTGGATATTCTGGAGTCCGAACAGCCTGCCTCATGGTAAACTTGAGTTCATTCATCTTGAATGGCCTGACAGAGAGTTATTATGCATTTATATTTTCCCCTTTCATTGTTTTTGATTGATAGAGGTTTGTGAGACAGCTACCTCTGCAACAGCTACCTGTGTGACAGCTATCTGCGTGACAGCTATCTGTGTGACACCTACCTGTAACAGCTACTTGTATGACAACTACTTGTATGACAGCTATCTGTGTGCCACCTACCTGTGTGACAGCAATGTGTGACAGCTACCGGTATGACAGCTGACAGTTCCTTTACCATCCCCCTCCTCCTCGTCCTCCCCCACACACAGAATCTACCGTTTTTCAGCCCCTAATGTCCCATCCGAAGAATTAATCACTCATTAATGGAACATTCTATCTGCCAGCAGTTTGTGGCCGACATTTAATAATCCTGTCGGAAATCGAACACAGACTGGACATGTCGTATGCAATCAAGGTACCTCTGAGCCTGTTAGCCCTAGAATGAATACCGGCCAATTTAAAAACAAGCAATTTTACAAAACTATCCTATGCCACTAGGGGGAGATGTATAAACGTGGAGTTCACGTATTATACTAGGTTGAGTACAAGTCTATACAGGGTGGCACACAAAATGATGATTGTTTTCTTTTGTTTACAGGTGGCTAAGCAATAATTGGTAGTGGAATACATGGAAATGTATTTCAACAAAAGTTGTGTATAAACTGTTCAGTGCATTTTTTGTATGGAGAGTCGAGGCTTGTGGAAGAGCTGGAACACTGAATGGATCATGGATGAGCA
The DNA here is from genome assembly GCF_964187855.1 of Myxine glutinosa. NCBI lineage: Eukaryota > Metazoa > Chordata > Myxini > Myxiniformes > Myxinidae > Myxine > Myxine glutinosa. Next base: position 94,987,352 of record NC_136264.1, on the reverse strand, counting down.
GGATTCAAAAGGAACAGAAGAAAGAGGGGGGAAACACCAAAATCGGGGTTAATGGATAAAATTGAGGGAGACTTGGATAAATAACGAGTGTGGGGTAGGGATGGATGCATTGGGTGGACAAGATGGCTACAGAAGCAAACTCGAAGGATGGAAAAACTGGAAATTTGAATGGGGGTGGCAGGAGGGGTTACTGTGGGTAGAACAGACCATGGTTTTGGATGGGGAACGATCTGAGATGGTGGTGAATAACTGTCTTGAAAACCTGCAGGGAGGAATGAGATTGAAGACAAAGTGGAAGTTGGTTTGACAGGCGGGCAAAAAGAACGAACGAGTGGAGGTGAGCAGTGATCCTGGATTTAGGTAGTTTCACCAGAAGGGGGTTGATGGTGGACCATGTGTGCCCTTCAGAAACCTGGGGAGAGGGCAAAGCATGGATAGGGCAGAGGGTGCAAGACCAGAAAGCAGGCAATAGAAGACAGAGACCAACAACCCTTCTGCAATGTAAAAGTGATAACCCCACAGACTCAGCTTCATCGCGGAACATTCTAATGACCCCGAAGGCCTTGGTTTCCACGGCATCAAACTGAGCAAGGTGCGAGGCAGAGGAGCCAGCCTAAAGGGGAGAGCAGTACTCCATCCAACTGCAGATGAAGGCCTTGTAGGTGGTTAAGATATACGTTAAGGATTTGGTTCAGGTATTTTTTCAGGTTCAGGGGTTCAGGCATTTTGGAAATTTTTAACCAATCCAACAGGATAGTGCAGAGGTAGCGCATGTACATACATTCTAATGTGAGTTGGATTATACACAGTCGGATTGGTGCTTCACAGGCAGGCCTATACATCACAAAGTGCGCCATCCCTCGGCTAGACATTAAGCTGAATGCCTTATCTACTATAGCATTAGTTGGTGAAAGTTAAAGATCCCATGGTGTCTTTCATGAAGGGTAGAAGAGTTATTTCCGGCGCCGTGAAGAAATTATTTATTCCCACCACCTTCAGTCAGGCCTACTCAGCCGGTTCATGACTTAGGAAAAAAAACATTCCCCAGCTGTCCCCACAAGAAGATAGGAATAAACTAGAACAATGTGACTGTGTCACCAATATGCCTCCGCCTAGTCCCGCAATGGTTAGATGCCATCAGTCTGCATATGTATGGGTAGTGGTTCACATTTGTGAAGTTTCGTGTTGATCGGATAAGGTTCGTTTTTCTAACCAAGATGGCTGCCAAACCACGTGACCTATGACATCCTCATTTTCAAACTATATGCAACAGTGCTGTTAGATGATATTTGTAAAATTTCGCATCGATAGGGTGAGTGGTTTCAGAGATATAATTATTTAATATTTTCCTTCAATACAAAATGGCTGCCAAACCATATGACCTATGATGCCATAAATTTTATATTTCCATACAAATGGGTCATAGATTATGTGCATGCAATTTCAGATTTTTAGGAGAAGGAATTCGATAAAAACATTTTTGGCTGGTATACCACTTCACCTATGATGTCATCATTATCATGCTTTCGTTCCACATTGGGAGTACTTGACAATGTGCCAAGTTAAAAAAAATTCCATTCGGTGGTTTCCGAGAACTAATTTTTTTTTTTTTTGCTTTTAATCAAAGATGGCTGCCATACCACGTGAACTTTGACGTCATAATTATGATAAACACATTCTGCATGGGTGTCACTCCTACCCTGAAAGTTTCGTCTCAATCGGGCATATGGTTGCTGAGAAAAACGAGGTTTAGCCAGAACGGACAGACGTACGGAAAGACGGACAACCCGAAAACATAATGCCTCCAGCGACTTTGTTGGCGGAGGCATCAAAAAAATTCATTTCATTTATTATTTTTCAGGTGCATCATGGCATACATTGCAGCACAATGATTGCGCACCTGCAGGATTGCTAAAAAGTTGAACAAATCACGATCCGAGCTCTCCTCATTGAGGTAGTTGTAGTTGTCACAGCAGTAGTACTCGTAGCAGTGGTTCCGGATTTTTTTTTTTAAAGTACGCTTATACAATAACTATTCAAGGATCAGACCATGTACTATTTTCAGGAGTGGATACAACGTAAACATAAAAAACTACATGGTATTCATCGAATAATTACCGCACGCAGTCGACTTAGTGCGAGCCAATGCTTCTGTTTTTAAGGGTTTTTTTGATCTAATATGGCTGCCAAACCACGTGGCCGAAGTCGTCATAAGTTTACATTCTCCAATATAATTGTTGCGTAGATCACCCTCAATAAATTTCAAACTGATCGGACTAAGCGTTGTAGGCTACTTGTCGAATTATAACGTCATAATGGAGGCACCAATGACGTCATCGTTGACAATAATTGTCAACGATGACGTCATTGGTGCCTCCATTATGACATTATAATTCGACAAGTAGCCTACAACGCTTAGTCCGATCAGTTTGAAATTTATTGAGTGTGATCTACGCAACAATTACCCGTTGAATCCGTAGATCCGTAGATCCGTAGAATCTACGGATTTAATTAATCCGATCTACGGATCTACGGATCTACGCTTACCCGTTTGGTTTCTTTCTCGTCCGATCGCTTTAGTGATATTCCCCATTGAGTTCCTGTGGTGTGATTTCGGCCAACGCTTCGCAATCGGGTTTAGTCATTGTTAAACGGCTCGCACCGCAGTTCGCTTCGCTCGGCGCAATCCATCAATTACACTGCGGCACGGGTGGAAGTATTTCCTTGCGTACCGGGAGGCGCTGGTACTTAGGTCATAGGACGGATAGGCCTAATACCCTATTCAGCGCTGACCGGGCATGACGTCATACCCCCAGGATCGGCGACGGCCAGTATACAGGACAAGGGATTAACCCCCCTTGGTAAGGGGAGCGCCGTCGTCCGGATTCCGTAACAATTGGTAAAGCAATCCGTAGATCGGATTACCCGATCTATGCAACAATTATTATTACAATGATTCGCGTTTCAATTTTTACCATGGAACAGTTTTGGAGATATAAAGGTCCAAATTTATTCGGGATTTTCCAAGATGGCGCCCATACCATGTGACGTATGACATCATATTTATCACTTAAAAATTATACACAAGTCGACGCATACTTCGGTGAAAATTTTGTGTCAATCGGAGTAACCTTTGCTGACAAAATGAATTTTTAAAAAGCAAACACGTATGACGTACTTTCGACACTATACCGTATACGTATGACGTACGTACAACACTGTACCGTATACGTATGTATGACGTACTTTCAACACTATACCGTATACGTATGACACTAAACCGTATAAGTATGACTTACTTTTGACACTAAACCTTATACATATGACACTATACCGTATACATATGACGTACGTACCACACTAAACCGTATACGTATGGCGTACGTACGACACTATACTGTATACGTATGACACTAAACCGTATAAGTATGACTTACTTTTGACACTAAACCTTATACATATGACACTATACCGTATACATATGACGTACGTACCACACTAAACCGTATACGTATGGCGTACGTACGACACTATACTGTATACCTATGACGTGCGTACGGCACTATACCGTATACGTATGACGTACGTACGACACTATACAGTATACGTATGACGTACATACGACACCAAACCGTATACGTATGACGTACATATGACACCAAACCGTATACGTATGACGTACGTACGACACTATACCGTATACGTATGACGTACATACGACACTAAACCGTATACGTATGACGTACGTACGACACTAGACCATATATGTATGACGTACATACGACACTAAACCGTTTACGTATGACGTACGTACGACACTATACCATATACGTATGACGTACGTATGACGTACGTACGACACTATACCGTATACGTATGCACCTGATCGCTTGCCCCGCTTTTCACTTCGTGGGTGGAGGGTAATAACACCTTCTCCCACAAGATAGCAAGAACCATTAATGGCTAATCCAAAACCAAAATCCAAAATCCAAAACGCAAAACGCAAAACGCTCACATAATCACATAAACGTACAAGTTTGAACATCACATAAACATCACATAACATCACATAATCACATAAACGTGAGCAAGTGTGAACAGGTGGTTCTACACTTCTACCTTGCATCGCGCTCTGGCAGGTGAGCATGTGGCGACCTCTACTGCGGCCATGTGCGTTGGCATTAAAAACTGTGCAGCTCACAGAAAATGGACATAACTCCAGATAATGTCTCCGAGTGCCAGATTCACGACTTATTGTTTAAAATAATTCCTGTTTATGATTATATTCATAAACTACTAATACTAATAATAATTCATAAATTATTATTAGTATTCGTTTTAGTAAACTTATTTTAGTAAACTTAGTAAACTTAGTAAACTTAGTAAACTTTAGTAAAGTAAAAGTAAAGTAAAAGTAAAAGTAAAAAGTAAAAAAAGTAAACTTTAGTAAACTTAGTAAAGTTTTAGTAAACTTAGTAAACATAAATTAGTAAACTACTAATTCATAAACTACTAATAACTACTAATAATTCACGAAATGTCCGTCCGTCTGTCTGTCCGTTCGAAGGTACCGCAAAAACGGCTGAACCGATCACAACGATATTTTGGGTCTGTAATCCTAGGACCCACTGGAGTAAAATAGGTTCAAAACCGACAATGTTCAAAAGTACGAGGTGTGATCAGTTTGTTTGTGACCCACACTACTTGTAGACATGGTACGGGTAGGGTGATGTCTTCTTTTAACCTCCCCCACTAAAGATGGAGGGAGGTTGTGTTTTCACCCCTGTCCAAATTTCTTTTTTTCAAGTGTGTTGATCACTCCGGTTTGTGTGTTTGTGTGTGTGTGTGTGTGTGTGTGTTTGTGTGTGTGTGTTTGTGTTTGTGTGTGTGTGTGTGTGTGTGTGTGTGTGTGTGTGTGTGTTTGTTTGTCCACTCACTTATACTTACCTACAGGTCACAATTTTAAACCGATCTTCATGAAACTTCACCAAATGGTAGAGTTCGTGGTTCGACAAAATCCTATATATTTTTGAGGTCAAAAGGCCAAAAGGTCAACATAGGCCAAAGGTCAACCACTTTTTTTCAAATTTTTAAAATCCTCATTTTTCATCCGATTGACTTGAAATTTGAACAGGATTTACATATCGGCTAAATGAATTCAACCAGCAACTTTTTTTGAGATCGTCTTCGGCCAAAAGGTCAACATTGGCCATATTTCTAAAATTGTCAATTTTCATCCGATTAACTTAAAATTTGAATAGGATTTTCAAATCAGCTAACTGAAATCAACCACGAACTATTTTTGAGATTAACATAGGTCACATGGTCAACATAGGCCAAAGGTCAACAACCTTTTCAAATTGATAAAATCCTCAATTTTCATCTGATTGACTTGAAATCTGAATAGGATTTTCATATCAGCGAACTGAATTCAACCACCAACTATTTTTGAGGTCAAAAGGTCAGCATAGGCCAAAGGTCAATCACTTTTCTTCAAATTTCTAAAATTCTTAATTTCAATCACTTTCAATGGTGGATCAATGGAGTCAATCCATTCAATGGAGTCAATCACTTTCAATGGTGGATGAGTTAACCTAACCCTAACCCTAACCTAACCCTAACCCTAACAACCCTAACCCTAACAACTAACCCTAACCCTAACCCTAACCCTAACAACCCTAACCCTAACAACTAACCCTAACCCTAACCCTAACAACCCTAACCCTAACCCTAACCCTAACCCTAATTGAAGATTGAATAAAAAAAGATTGAATAATAATGATTGAAGAGCACCATTCTGTCAACACATTCCTTCAAGGTGAACAACACATCCGCAGATGGCGCAGACCCATCGGCCGATGGGTCTGCATTGTCATTTCTCGTGCATCCACAGATGGGTCGCCAAACGGGTCAGACCCATCGGCCGATGGGACCGATCCACAGATGGGTTCCAACATATATAGTCAGGTTCACTATGTTAACAAATATAATTTCGTTCAAAATTTTGGTAGATTAGCAAAACTATACATTTTTGGAATATTCAGAGCATGAGTAATCCAAAAATTAATGTTTACATTTGCGTAGACACCTTTGCGAAAATGACACTCAGGACAGTGATGAAGATAGTCAGGTTCACTATGTTAACAAATATAATTTCTTTCAAAATTTTGGGATTAGCAAACCTGTACATTTTTGGAATCTTCAGAGCATGGAGAATCTGAAAATCAATGTTGGCATTTGCACAGACACCTGCATGGCCGCCATTTTGGATTTTGAAAATGGCCGCCATAAAATACATATTTTGCGCGATCTCGGCTTCTAGTCAACCTAGAGACAACTACTGTCATGCTCATTAAATATGCGAATCCTATGTTGTCTGGGTCAAGGAATCCAATAAAGGCCTCAAAATAGTGCTCAGGATTATAGAAAAGCAACAAACAAAGGTAATTGAAAACCATTGTCTTTATATTTGTGATATAACTGTATTACATAATACATGATATTGCAAGTCTTTTGAAGTTATAGGTTGTTATAGGAAGTTATAGGTAGTATCAGATTGAACTATAAGTCCTATACACAGGATCTACGAGGTCTATACCGTTCAGGAATATGCTTTTACAGATCTTCATCACTGTCCTGAGTGTCATTTTCGCAAAGGTGTCTACGCAAATGTCAACATTAATTTTTGGATTCCTCATGCTCTGAATATTCCAAAAATGTATAGTTTTGCTAATCTACCAAAATTTTGAACGAAAAAACATTGTGAACCTGACTAATACTGTACTGTCAAATTTGAAAAGCATGCGATGCCTCAAGCACATCTGTTAATTTTCTTTTCAAATGAAGATAAATCACGAATACCTGAATATGTAGATTAGTCAGGTCAAAATACAGTTTAACCCCCAAAAAATTGCTACAAAAGGTTTCTCAACTGATTCTGGTAGGGTTTAGCGTACGTTATAACATACTAAAAGTTTACCAAAGTAGGACCCCCGGAAAAGTGTTTTTTTCAAGATGGCGTCCAAGATGGCCGCCGAAACCTCTTAATGATCATAACTATGTAACTATCAACTCAAATTTGATGATCTTGGTGTCTATCCCTAGGTTTTTGGGGGCAAGGAACACATTAAGACCATTAAAAATGAAAGTGGGCCATTATATGTAACACAAAAATCCAATATGGCGTCAATAATGGCCGCCAACACCTCCAAATGACCGCAAGTCCATAACTATTGACTCAAATTTAATGATCTTGATGTCTATCCCCAGGTTTTTGGGGGCAAGGAACACATTAAGACAACTTTGGATATTACTGAGCTGTTGAATCATTATGAAATTGAACTCATGACCTTCAGCTGTCACCTAATGCACAAACACCTTTGTCCATAGAATAAGTTTCAGAGCGTTCAGTTTTGAGTGTCATCCTCCTCCTCAGTATCGACCTCTTGAGTGTTGTTTGGATTGTCACAGTTTTCAGTTTGGCAAGGGCCACATGCAGCAGTGCAGCGGAGTCCATAGCGTCTGCAGCTGCATCGAGAGGATTTGCATCCCCCCAAACAGTTGCAATGGATAATTTTCAAGAGTTCGTCAGGCGCAGCATTGTTTTGGGTCATAATTGGAATTAACTGATCATTTTCCTGTTTCCATCCCCATTCAGTTGGGTTCATTTCATTTGCCATCCCCATCCATACCATAATTTGAAAGTACACACGTTGGCTATGGAATATTGTTGCAGGTGATGTTGGGGGGAGCCGTTCAGAAGTGACAAATGCTTGAGCAGTTGCCACTTTTTTGGTGAAAATGATATGGCGCAGTGATGATAGCGTATCATTAGACTTGCCACCAAAGAGATCAACCATCAGGTCTTTGCCAAGATCTGATATGTCCTCTTGAGATTTGTTTTGAAGGATGAATGCACTAGCACAGGACTTCATGACAGGATCAGATTTCACTAATTTCCGGAAGGCTGACTTTTTTCCGATGCCGAAAATCCTTGAAGTAGAATCACATCCTGAGTAGGCATGTACAAAGAGCAACTCATTGCACACATCGTCTCCTAAAGTTTCTTTCAACAGGTTAATGTTATACACTCTGTGTTCTTTTGACTGCTTGTTTGCATCAGAACGGAAGTAGATGATCTCATTGTCTGTTCTGGAGTAATGAAGGAGCAAGATTCCACTTATGTGTGTAAATGTGTCTTCCTCTTTGCCTTCGTCTTCCACCTTTGTATAATCTGTATCTGTAATCTGTATCTGTATCCTCTGTATCCTCACCTGTTATCTGTATAATCTGTATCTGTATCTGTATCCTCACCTGTATCCTCACCTGTAATCTGTATCCTCACCGACCAACGTTGTGGTGCAATGACGGGATCGTTCAACAGTTGCCTTAACGATATCAACGTCTGCATCCCCTGGTGACTGAATGACATGGCATCCCCTTTTAGTTAGTGCTGTGCTGATGAGAGCAATCATGTCTGCCTTGTTTTTGTCACGAGACAAAAAGTCGTCCTTTTTGCCTGCAAACTCTGTTTCTGCAGTGAAACTAACAATAGGGTGCAGGTTTTTTCCTCGTCTCTGATGTGTGTTGTCTTTTATGGAGGGACCTTCACCATAGCCATCGAACACCACTGTCGCTTGTCCGTAATGTCTCACAGTGAAGTCTGCATAAGACTCAGCTATTGCATTATATGAGTCGCCTTTGTTCCACGGTAAACGATGGAGCAAAGAGCCACCATCAAGCACGTAACAATCTGTTTTGGGAATGGAGTTCATCACAGCCTCACTTGATAAGTCCGCAGCATGGTCTCGAATTGCCTGAGCAAGCTGAGGTTTGTCTGCTGTTCGAAGAATGTTCCTGGTCTCAAAGAGGGCTGGAGGGTAGGGGCTTAGTTCATACGTCAAAACCTCTTCAAGGGAAAGATCTCCTGACCTTGACACCAGAAGGAAACGCTGGAACAGAAGGGCAGGATCAATGGTACGATCAGGAGCAATCTTCACAGCAGAGATATTCCCAAGGGTTTTGGCTCTGTCTTTCCGCTTGAATTTGTAAGTAAATGCCGACTTTCCGATTATATCTTCAATGATCTTGTTTCCAACCGATTCAAAGTCATGTACATTCACATCTGGCCCAGCCACTATCCCGTTGACAATGTTTCTCAGAGTAGGATCAGATGTGAAGGGTGAGCAGGCTGCAAGCTTTATCCGAATTTTCTCGAGATCAGATGCATCTCTTTTGATGCGCGCCTCAGTTGAGTCTTTGTGTTGCGGACTTGTAGTATAGGTTAGGTTTGTGAAATCCTGCATCGCAATGTTGTACTCGGATGTTACAGGTGCAGATAAGGTCCAAAGGTTTCGCATGTCCTCGGTCATCCCACTGCCGCGAGTTAGACCACCAGTGCTCTTCAGAGACCTCATCAACGTTTGTTCGATGACAAGATCACTACTATGACAGCTCGTGGGCAATGACAGCTCGTGGGCGAACTGCCTGAATTATGGCATGACCAACTGCCGCAACCTTGCGTCTTGTGTCTTTCCCAACGAACAATGTTTCCAGTGCTGTCCGCAGACTAGTCGGAATGAACGATAGGGCTGAATCAAGTTTTAAATCATCACTACTTGGATACTGATTCGTCACGGTAGAAACCTGAGATTTTATATCACTTCTGATTAACCTAGCAGCAGTTTCAATAATAGCGCGTTTTTGGGACTCTTCATCGCCTTCCTGACACGTTTGCTTGTAGTATGATCTCAGAATCTGCGACGTTTGTTCTCTCATCGTAACAATATCGTCCAAGCCTTCTCTTTCACCAAAAAAAATTGAGTCCTTAAAGCGTTCTTTAAGATGCTTTTTCAAACTGTAATTGTCATACGGTTCTGAATCAGGATTACAAAGATACCCTTTCATTATGAGGCTCAAAGATGTAACAGTTAGTTGTTCCTCACTGTTCAGTTCTAGGTAAGCACACATTTTCTGAAATGCTTCATACTTATCTTCATCTTTAGGACGACCACACTTTCTGCGCTTGGCTTCGGGGGCTTTCTGGAACTCTAAAGGCACAGACTTGAAGGACCGGAAATTTCCACTACACGAATGATGATAAAGTCCGTCTGCTGCATGTAAATCTCGTAAATAGTATTCAATCCGACCCTTTACAGTATGTCCCCAATCATCTGAACGGGATTCACAGACCTCCACAATTGTCTCCACAAATTTGTCAGTCCGTACCCAGCTAAAGTGTCCCTTGTCCAAATCAATTGTACATCCACAGAATACGCAATCCTTTTCACTGTCAAAACCTCCACTTGATTGTCTTGTGGTTCTCTTTGGTGGCACAGAACCACTACTTTTCTTTGCAACATGGCTTTTAATGTTTTTATCATTTATGTACTGTTGACGACAGCTTTTATGCACTTTAGTACTGGCTTCAACTACAAGATCGTCCTTCCGCTTTACACTGGCTTCATTTATTCCCTTCGCCCCCTTCCACTGAATTGCAACCCAGTTATCACTGGAATCCTCGATCTCCTCCTTGCAGATTGGACAAAAAGCTTGACTGGCTGTGCTTGCACTCATTGTTGAATCATGTCTGAAAAAGAGAAAGATGAGAATTAGTTATTCAGTTAGATCCAATTCGACACATTCTTCAGGTCAATATATGGAAAATGCCCCCTCAACCTGTTAGATAATGGCCCACTTTCATTTTTAATGGTCTTAATGTGTTCCTTGCCCCCAAAAACCTAGGGATAGACACCAAGATCATCAAATTTGAGTTGATAGTTACATAGTTATGATCATTAAGAGGTTTCGGCGGCCATCTTGGACGCCATCTTGAAAAAAACACTTTTCTGGGGGTCCTCCTTTGGTAAACTTTTAGTATGTTATAAAGTACACTAAACCCTACCAGAATCAGTTGAGAAACCTTTTGTAGCAATCTTTTGGGGGTTGAGGGGGTATTTTCCATATATCGACCTTACTAGATTCTATTGTCAGGGCTGAGGTTCCTATTCCTGTTACAGATTCACGACTCCATGAAAAAGTAAAGAGACATTATTCATGGTCCTTGCGGAAATGTCACTCCAAGCTCCATTTGCATGAATGAATATATATATATATATTTCAATATATTCAATATAATTTAATAATAATTTAATATAATTTAATTATTATAATTTAATTTAATAATATAATTTCATCAATATATTTTAATTAATTTAATCAATATAATTTAATCAATTAATTTAATATTTCAATATAATGAATATATATATATTCCATTTGCATGACAGATGGAAAATGTCAGAATAAGTTTCTAAAGAATCTTTGTGAAGATACCCGCTTGGATGTCAATGGGTATCCTAAATACCGAAGATGAGGAAGGTTTAATGTTCAGTTTCTGGAAAGAGAATGTGACGATTCCTTTTTTGTGCCATATAATCCTTATCTCTTGGCAAAATATGACACATAAATGTACAAGTGTGCGTATGGTGAAGACCGTCGAGTACATATTTAAGTACATATAGACTAGACTGATTCATGGAAAAAGGCCATCTATAAGCTTCTCGGTGCATTTTGGGGTAAAAGTTGTAAAGTTAAAGTAAAAGAGCTGCATATACATGATATATAAATGCTTGTCCCAAGAATGTGTCCAAAAATGGCAATTTGGCGGCCATTTTGTTTATGGCAATTAGAAGGTCAAACACTCAAACTTTGTCTTGGGAACCGGGTTAATCGAATTCAGCATACCCTAATGATGTTAAAAAGTGAGGTTCCCAACTTTTACCCTAAAATGCACCTGACATTCACATTTCTCAGAAATCCGTCTAATCTAATACACAAAGGTGGTGATTGTGCTGCTATTGAAAATCGAGAAGGGCTGTTAGATCATGATGAGATCAAAGCTTATTTAACACGAGATACTTAGGCCCTCACCGAGTGATATTTCCTCTCTTGGAATATTGGTTGCATGAGACGAGCCATTGCATCTTCAAATTGGCATTGCGCCTCCTATTCAGTTGTGTTACAAGAAGGCGAAGAAGAAGCTGTCATGAGAGACAAAAATATAACCCCGACTGCTGGATTCTATCCCAATGCTAGGTATGAAGAAGCCCATCAGTATTTGTATGATTACAAAACTCGCTCTTTGGGGGGAGGAGTAATGGGTGAGGTGGGGCAAATATATTTATTGCCATGGCTAGTAATCCCCCTTGTTTCCAGCAGGGGTCAGTAAACCACTTGCAATGTGCCACATGTAAGTCGAAAAATCCTAAGTCGTCCTCCTGTTGTTGGAAAACTGTGGGACAATGACCTCAGATGGCAGCAAAGTTTGGAAGAAGCCAAACGTAGGTAGATGCCGAGGTAGATAAGAGAATTGTTTCTCACAGTCATCTTAATCTTCTGTCAGCTCACATATGAAGTATCACATATATTACTGAAATTTGAAGAGTCGCAATTCCACCTAACTCAAAACATGACAATATATGATGAAGACCGAGTCCTTTTATATCTGGCTGTTTGAAGTAGGAGATGGTTCATTTCCATTTGTGAATAACACCAATGAGATTGAACTTCCTGCAGAAGTTTTTATAGATTCTAGCAAATTGGATGACCTCATTATCTCCGCCACCAAAGGTGGATGGAGGTTATGTTTTCACCCCTGTATGTCTGTCTGTCTGTTTGTTTGTTTGTGAACAAAATATCTCAAAAAGTTGCAGACGGACTCGGACTAAATTTGGCAGAGTTGTAGCGTATATGACAAGGACAAAATGATTAGATTTTGGTGAAGATCCGGATTCAGATCCGACTACTAGAATTTTAAAAGTGAATCTTCACCATTGGTAGATAGGGGCAAAACGATACATAGCAGGATATCTCAAAAGGTTATGGACGGATTTGGACGAAACTTGGTGGAGAGGTTGGGTGTGTAACAAGGATGATTGGATTCGAATTTGGGGAAAATCTGAATATGGATTCGGATATGAGAATTATTTAATTTATAAGTGATTCTTCACCATTGGGAGATCGGGCCAAAAACGATACATAGCGGGATATGCGGGATTGTGTGTCCACCAAACGGTCCACCAAAGGTGGATGGAGGTTATGTTTTCACCCCTGTATGTCTGTCTGTCTGTTTGTTTGTTTGTGAACAAAATATCTCAAATATCTCAAAAAGATTAAGAATACATAGCGGGATTGTTCATATGTGTGTTGTACCGTCCACCAAACAGCGATGACTCCATCTACATCTCACTGTCTGATAATATGGACCAACTTCTATCTACCCATCCCAACTCTCTCTTCCTCATATGTGGTGATTTCAATTGTCACCATGCCAGTTGGCTGGGGGTGGGTACCTCTCTCAAAAGCCATGGCTCTTCAGCAAAGGACTTCTGCGACTCACTGGGACTGACACAATCTGTCAATTTCCCGACCCGGATCTCAGTCAACAGAGCATCTTCTCTTCTGGATTTGGTTATGACAAACTTCCCTGAAAATGTCTGCTGCTCTTCTTCTGCTCCAATCGGCTCATCTGATCATGTGCTTGTCAAAGTGGACATCTCTCTGACCATTCTCAGAGAGCCTCCTCAGCGTCGACGAGTCTGGCATTTCACTCAGGCCAACTGGCACGGTCTTCAAGCAGCCATCAATCATCTGGACTGGTCTCCCATCTCTACCGCCTCTGACATCAACTCATCCTGGGAATTCTTTCAAAGTAAATTGCTCTCTCTCATGCACAGATTTATACCATCTCGTCTTCAGTTGTCATACCCTTCCTCCCGTCCATGGTACACGGAATCTTGTGGTGAGGCTGTTGCCCTGAAACAACTTGCTTTCGTCTCCTGGAAAGCAAATCCAACGGAAGGAAATCTCATTTCCTTTCACAAAGCCCGAAACAAGTGTGTGTCCACCCTCAGGAGAGCCAGGAAACAATATCTCACCATTCTCAAGACCGAACTCTCTTATCTGTCTCCCTCTTCCAAATCCTGGTGGCGTCTGGTCAAATCTGTTTCTGGTGTTTGTTCCCCCTCCATCCCCTCCCTCACCTCAAACGGCTTAACGGCTGACTCCGCACGTGAAAAAGCTGAATGCCTCAACTCTGTGTTTGCCTCTAAATCTTGTGTCCCAAACCCATCCCTCTCTGTACCCACCGTACCCAGTCGTACCCAGCTGCTCCTGGACTCTGTGTCCTTTCCTCCTGACAAGGTGGAAAAGTTTCTGTCAACCCTCGACTCTGATTCTGCAACTGGTCCTGACGGCATCAGCCCACGGGTCCTAAAATCATGTTCTTCTGCTCTTTCACTCCCTCTTTCTGTTCTCTTCACCCTCTCTTTTGCTCAAGGTCATCTGCCATCTGCTTGGAAATCAGCCAACATCACCGGTTTGCACAAAAAAGGTGCAAAAACAGATCCCAGCAACTACAGACCAATCAGCCTTCTCCCAATTATCAGCAAAGTCATGGAATCCATCATTGCTTCAGATATTAAATCTTTCCTCTTCTCCAATGGCTTGATCTCTGATCATCAATTTGGTTTCAGACCTGGTCACTCTACTCTGGACATGCTGCTTCTGCTTTCTCAACAATGGATGGAGGTCCTCAACACCAAACAGGAAATTAGAGCCGTCTCCCTTGACATTTCACGTGCCTTCGATACGGTCTGGCACCCTGCTCTGCTCACCAAACTCTCCTCCTTTGGTATCCATGGAAATCTCCATGCATGGCGGGCGGACTTCCTCTCTGGTCGTAGTCAAAGTGTGGCCCTGAATGGGTTTCTCTCATCTCCTCTTCCTGTTCAGGCTGGAGTTCCCCAAGGTAGTGTTCTGGGCCCTGTGCTTTTTCTGGTCTTCATCAATGATCTCTCTGACTCTCTTGAAAATCCTCTCTATCTCTTTGCTGACGACTCTACTCTCTGTCGCTCCATTCCTCATCCCTCAGATCGGCAGTCTGCAGCCTCCTCACTCTCTGCAGACCTGGACAAAATCACAGACTGGTCAAACAAGTGGAACATGTCTTTCAATCCTGACAAATCTCACACTCTTACAATGTCTCTCCGAAAGGACCGACTGGACAACCCTCCCATCTACTTTCTCAACAATCCTCTCCAAGAAGTTCTGTCGCTCAAGCTTTTGGGTCTCACTATCTGCCATGATCTTTCTTGGGAAAACCACATTTCCAAGCTGGCCTCCAAAGCCAGTCGCCGACTGGGCATCCTCTGTCGTGCGAAGTCCTTCCTTGGCACACCTGAGCTCCTCACCACATACAAGGCTTTCATCCGCAGCTCAATGGAATACTGCTCTCCCCTCTGGGCCAGTGCTCCTGCCTCACACCTAGCTCGTCTTCACGCTGTTGAAACCAAAGCGTTCAGAATCATTGGAATCTCCCGAGATGAAGCTAACTCCGAGGGCCTTACACTCACTCACCGCAGGCAGGTTGGTGGTCTTTCTGTCTTCTACCGACTCCTCTCCAGCCTTGCTCCCCCAGCTCTCTCTGTGCTCTGTCCCCCCAATATTCCTTCAGGTCGCACAAGATCTGCCTGCAACCCTCTTATGGTTAAACTGCCAAAGTCTAGGCTCTCTGCTCACCTTCACTCTTTCATTCCCCTTTTCTCCCGCCTCTGGAACAAACTCCCCCACTCCCTTCAATCCCACTCCTCCCTCCAGGTCTTTAAAACAGCTGTTCACCACCATCTCTTATCTGCCCCCATCGAAAACCTTGATCTTTTCTACCCCCGGTAATTCACCCCAGAGTCCTTGCAGTGTTCATATGTTTTATTCCTCTCCCACCTCCCCCCAAGTCCTCCCGATGTCCCTGCTCTCAAATGTTGTGTTTGTGTCCTTCCCCCTCTTCCCCCTCTCTTTTGTGTCCTTCCCCCTCTCTCCCCATCTTGTCTGCCGCTCCCCTTGTTTTTTGTGTTTTGTGTGTCGGTTTGTCTTTTTGTGTGATTAATGTTAGCTCTTTCACGAGCCTCGATCTTGTATACAAAAAAAAAAAAAAAATCTCAAAGAGTTATGGACGGATTTGGACGAAACTTGTTGGACAGGTTGAGTGTGTGACAAGGAAGAGTCGATTCCATTTTGGTGAAGATCCGGATCCTGATCCAGCCAGTAGAATTTTTAAGTGATTCTTCACCATTGAGTGATATGGCCAACTAGACAGAGGTATGCTCTCGACTGAGTGCCTATCTATTTTCCCATGTTTTCCCTCATTCCCCAAGTCCACATACAAAGTATATGGAGAAGCGGTGCTGCCTAAGTCCAAAGAATGAGCATTCACATACTATAACCAGATTCCGATTGCAACAATCTCTGGGTCCATTGACAGCTCACCACAGGATTGATTGAATGACACAAAAGTTGCTGCATAATCCAATGGAGTTTCTGAACAGCATCACTCACTCCATCTGGATTGACACTCCACAACCTTGAGTACGACACTATTATCCTGTTGCGAAATTTGAACCCATAGAAAAGGCACGAGACGCATGGTTGATGAACTTCTGCCCGATCACATCACAGCGGAAATCCTTTCAAGTCAACTGAGAGGAACAATTGCTCTAATACCAACACTTGAGTTTGCACCATCTGAAACGAGCTTTCCATTAAGACGTCCATTGTTTGACCATCAATAAGACACAATGACAAGGTCAATCCCTCGAGTGCATAGGGTCATGTCAATCCTCGCTCCGCACGTTTTTAGCCATGGCAAACGTTATGTTGCGTTATTCCATGCAATGTCATTGAGGGGGGGTTAATGTCCTGCTTCCAGATAGTGGACAACAAAACAACGTTGTTTGCCCAAAAATATTAAAACAAAAAAGTATTATCAAATATAATCAAAGCAGATATTTTTAAAGATCCCAGCGGCACAATTTCCTTGGATGTGCAATTTCTCATTTTACATTTTTGAAATGTACAATCCTGACCATGCCTCTATAACTGTCATGGTGTTTAAAAGCAAGATATAAAATGTAAGTGTGTGAATGAGTATGTCTCTGGTCATGCCTATTCAATTTTCCAACAACATTTCTAATTCACCAAAATACTTTTTTCGAGTGACATTTCTTTTTGGTGGTGACCATGACTATGACCAACTCGAGAGTTCATAGAAGACGATACTCCACACAGTGTTACTTCAATTTTACTTTAACTTTAATAAATTGATAATTTTAATAATCGTTAAAAAAAAATCAAAAAATTTCGTGCTATTAAAGTAGTCCAGAAGCAGTTCTGCAAACAGCACCCTTATATACCACCCAATTTAACCTTTAGTAAAATTGAAGTACAGTACTGCAAAACTGGAGGTTCTTGGAAATTTGGCAGATGATTTGTGTACTAGAGTGTACAAGTATATGGTTAAATTGAAATAAAATAAAAATTGTAAAAGTCATATAAATAAATTAATTCCGGAAGTTACTGCCATTTCCGCAGTCTTTTACACCACCTTATCTAACACATTACATTGGTTGTTCCTGCCTGTTGTTTGTATATTTTATGACATCCTTAAAAAACAGTAAGTTTCCTGTTTGGAATGATTTTGTACACCACTCCTTTCCTATGCCATCTCCAGGCTCTGCATGACGTCATTGCCAGGCTCGGGGCTCGGCAATGAGCCGAATGACGCGCGCTGTGTACGCAACTGTGTACGTCATTTGTGCACAAAGTGCACACGTCATTTGTGCACGTGAGTTTGTTTTGTGTGTTCTGTCCTGGGTTATAAGTAAGTCTGTATAAGCTAGAAATTGCACTGTGTCCTTCTGGTCCGTCCCTCTTTCTGTCTTTATTTTCGCATCCTTCCTTCTCCTTGGTTCCTTTTGACTTGTACATAATTAGTTAGTAATAAATTATATTTGTTCCTCCTTACTCTGCCTTCTTTCCTTTACATCCGTTTCGTCCTTGTCTTTTCCCAATTGAATACCTGTGGCACGATTTGGCCAACGTTTCGGAATCGGGTTAGTGAATGCTAATGACTCGAACTTCGGGTTGCTAAAAACCGCTCGGCAACTAGACCATCTAAAACCGGGGTTCGAGTGGGAGTCCCTCCCTTGCTTCACGGTCAGGAGTGGCACTCAGGTCCTTGGGACTTTTTGTAGACCAAATACCCTGGCTGCTCCCGACCGGAAGGAGCGTTGGGACCCCCAGGACTCACGTCGGTCAGTCGCGGACAAGGGGATTAATCCCCCCTTCTTAAGGGGGAAAGGCCGACGTAGAGATCCGTAACAATTGTTACGTAACATCCGTAACAACCCCCCCCCCCCCCCCCTCAATGTGCACAACAAACTGTGCACAAAGTACACAACTCACGTACACAAATCACACGAATGACGCGGCTCGGCAATGACGCGCGCTGAAAGGGAGTACTCAGTTGTCACTCCGGTTTCTTGTTTTCTTGTTTTCTTGTTTGTCCGGGCAATATCTTAGGCACCCTTTGAGCTAGGAAGATGATATTTGGACATGACAGTGACCAAGTGATGTGGCTCCAAAGGATATTTTTGATTTATTGATTAATCAATTAATCTATTAATTATTTAATTATTATATTACTGACTTAATTAATTTTTCTTTTTAAGTTACAGATTCGGATGAAACGGTGGGGGTTTAGGAATTATATTAGCCAATGATTAATTATTTAATTATTTTATGATTATTATTTATTTCTTTTCATTATTAATCATTTATTTATTTTCTTTCTCATCTGGGCAATATCTCAGGCACCTTTTGAGCTAGGAAGCTGATATTTGGACATGACAATGACCAAGTGATGTGGCTCCAAAGGATATTTTTGATTTATTGATTAATCGATTAATTATTTATTGATTAATCAATGAAAATTCTTTTTCCCCATTAATGGCTTAGTAAATTATTTTTCAAAAAGTTAAAGCTTTGGATGAAGCACTGGTGGTTTAGGTATGCTATTAGCCAATTGATTAAGAAAATATTTTATGACTATTGTTTATTGATTTTAATTATGCAATTAATCAATCAATTATTGTACACCTCTCCCTCCCAATACAGTCTCTATGAGCTGCATGGCGGCAATGCTGCACTGGAGGATATTTATTTATTTAGCATGGGGGCGGTGTACTTTGAATGTATCTGTCCTTGTTTAATTTTGTTTGACTGCCAGACAAGCAGACATAGTAAGATAATTAACACACTCCTCTGCGCACGAGTGATCGTGACAAATTCAGAGACAAGGTACGGTAAAACTAAAACCTTGTCTTCCTATTCATGTTCGATTCATATTCAAAATATAACATTCCATTGAAATAAGGTGTTCCTCGATCACAAACTGCTAAGACAGATGGACAGACAGACGGACATGAACCAATATTGCTTTACCCCACTTTCCACTTCGCGTGTGTGGGGTAAAAACAGTGGTATATCAATGAAATAATTCTCTTGAAGCGCGATCCTGCGCGCGCTAATGCTTACGCAAGGAGCAAGCGGACAACGCGGTTCATAAAAGAGTCTTTATTGAAAGTACTCAAACTGCAGCATTGAGCTGCTCCGGGCTGCGCGCCCCATGTATATCTTGAGGCCACGCCTCTCTCTAGGGCGTGGCCGCCGCCCACTTGGTGCTCGGAATGATGTCACCACGCCAGTGGGCTTTCGTGTCCGCCACACGCGCCCCCCCCCCAGAATTCCCGCGCACCTGGAGGGCCAGTTTGCGGGGCAAATGGATGACCCGGCCGAAGCGCCCCCTGGCGATCGGCGGCGTCTGGGGTGCAGGGATGCCAGGTGGGATGCCTCTGGCTGCCCCTGGGATGGGTGCAGGACCGGGGGGCGGCGTGGCAGCGGGGCTGGGCGGTGCCGGGGGTCCGCCCGCAGGGGGGCGGCCCCGACGCGGGGGTCGGGCCACTGGCGGTGGATGGTCCACGTCGAGGTGGGCCAGCTTGAGGCGGTCTACAGAAACGCGGTCAGGAGTACCGCCGATGTCCAGGGTGAAGTGCTTCACCCCGGTCTCCAGCACGCGGAAAGGCCCGTCGTACGGGGGCCGCAGTGGTGTCCGGTGGGCATCGTGGCGGACGAAGACGTACTCCGCCGTGCGAAGCTCCAGAGCGACGTGCGTCGGTGGGTGCCCGTGGCATGCCGTTGGCACCGGGGCGAACCTCTGGGCGGTCTCTTGCAGAGCGGAGCGCTGCTGTGCCGCGGACCATGGTGCCGTGGAGTCGGGGAGGAACTCGCCCGGCACCCGCAGCGGTTGCCCGAAGACCAACTCCGCCGCG
Organism: Myxine glutinosa; assembly: GCF_964187855.1. Classification (NCBI taxonomy): domain Eukaryota; kingdom Metazoa; phylum Chordata; class Myxini; order Myxiniformes; family Myxinidae; genus Myxine; species Myxine glutinosa. The sequence continues at coordinate 94,967,130 of NC_136264.1, read as the reverse complement.
GATGCGCGCAGGTCCTCCTTGGGCGCTGTCCGGAGGCCCAGCAGGACCCAGGGGAGCCTGTCGACCCAGCTGCCGTTGCGGAGGGTGGCCCGAAGCGCGGCCTTCAATGCGCGGTGAAATCGCTCACACAGGCCGTTAGCCTGGGGGTGGTAGGCCGTGGTTCGGTGCAGCCAGACCCCGAGCCCCTGCGCGACCGCCCCCCAGAGCTCCGAGGTGAACTGGGGGCCGCGGTCGGACAAGATGTCTGAGGGGGCGCCGAACCGGGCGACCCAGGTGGCGATGAAAGCCTGCGCAACGTCCGCCGCCGTCGTCGATGCCAAGGGCACGGCCTCCGGCCAACGGGTGGTGCGGTCCACCATGGTGAGGACGTGGGTGAAACCCCGCGAGGGAGGCAGAGGTCCCACCAGGTCCACGTGGACGTGGTCAAACCGGCGTCCCGGCACCGTGAACGGGGCCAACGGGGCCTGGGTGTGCCGGTGCACCTTGGCGCGCTGGCACGCGAGGCACGTCCTGGCCCAGCCGCGGACGGCCTTCCGGAGGCCATGCCAGACGAACTTGTCGGCGATCAACCTTTGGGAGGCCCTCGCGCCCGGGTGGGACAGGCCGTGGATGGCGTCAAACACCTGGTGCTGCCAGCCCACGGGCACGATGGGGCGAGGCTGCCCGAGGGAGACGTCGCACAAGAGGGCCGCGCCCGCGCCGTCGAACGGCACCTCGGTGACGCGGAGGCCCGTGACGGCGGTCCGCAAGGCCTGGACGTCGGGGTCAGCGGCCTGTTCCACTGCCATCCGGGCATAGTCGATGCCGAGGTGGACTGCGTGGGCGACGGCACGGGAAAGGCAATCCGCCACCGTGTTGTCCTTCCCCGCGACGTGCCGGATGTCCGTCGTGTACTCGGACACGGCCGAGAGGTGACGCTGCTGCCGGGCCGACCACGGCTCGGTGACCTTTCCCATCGCGAAGATCAGCGGCTTGTGGTCGACGAAGGCCGTGAACGCACGGCCCTCGAGCAGATGGCGGAAGTGCCTGACCGCCAAGTGAAGCCCGAGCAACTCGCGGTCGAAGGTACTGTAACGGCGTTCGGGCGGGCGAAGCTGCCGGCTAAAGAACGCCAGCGGTTGCCAAGCTCCACGCACCCATTGCTCGTGCACCGCGCCCACCGCGTAGTCCGAGGCGTCGGTGGTGAGGGCGATCGGTGCATCGGGCGACGGGTGCGCGAGCATGGTGGAATTAGCCAAGGCGAGCTTCGCGCCCGTGAACGCCGTGTCCATCTGCTCGGTCCAGGTATCGTCGCCTTTGCCCGGCTTACCTCGGAGAGCTTCGTGCAGGGGGCGCAGGAGCTGGGCGATACGGGGCAGGAACCGATGGTAAAAGTTCACCATGCCCAGGAACTCCTGCAGCCCTTTGATCATGCGGGGGCGCGGAAACCCCTTCACCGCCTCCACCTTGGCCGGCAGGGGGACAGCTCCGTGCCTGGTGACACGGTGCCCCAGAAAATCGATTACGGCGACGCCGAACCGGCACTTTGCGGGGTTCACAATCAGGCCATGCTGGCCCAGGCATTCGAAGAGCGTGCGGAGGTGGCGTAGGTGCTCTTTGCGGGACGTGCTGGCGACGAGGATATCGTCCAGGTAGACGTAGACAAAATCCAAGTCGCGCAGGACGCTGTCCATCAGTCGCTGGAACGCCTGAGCCGCATTCTTCAGACCGAAGGGCATCCGCAGGAACTCGAAGAGTCCGAATGGCGTGATGACCGCCGTCTTCGGGACGTCCTCCGGCCTGACGGGGACCTGATGGTAGCCGCGTATGAGGTCCACCTTCGAGAAGAAGGACATGCCCGCCAAACGGGCGGAAAAGTCCTGAATGTGGGGGACGGGGTAGCGGTCAGGAGTGGTGGCGTCATTGAGACGGCGATAGTCCCCGCACGGTCGCCATCCCCCGCCGGGCTTCGGCACGATGTGCAGCGGCGACGCCCAAGCACTCTCCGAGCGCCGAACGATGCTGAGTCGCTCCAGGGTAGCAAACCCCGCTTTTGCCACCGCCAGCTTCGTCGGCTCGAGGCGGCGTGCCCGGGCGTAGACCGGTGGCCCGACGGTGGGGATGTGATGGGTCACCCTGTGCTTGACGGCCCCCGCCGAGAAGGTGGGCCGCGTGAGGGCCGGGAAGCCGGCGAGGAGGCGGGTGAATTCGTCCGCTGCCGGAAGCGTACAGATCAACGTGGCCGGAACCGAACCGTTCGGCAAGCCGCTTGGCAAGCCGCTCGGCGAGCCGCTCGTTGAGCTGCTCGACGAGCTGGGCAGCGCACAAGCGAGCGAGCTGAACGTCTCGGCCTGGACAAGACGTCTGCGCTTCACGTCGACCAGGAGCCCATTAGCGCACAGGAAGTCCGCACCAAGCAGTGCCATGGGCACGTCGGCGGTGACGAACGTCCATCGGAAAACCTGCCCTCCGAACCACAGAGAGAGGCAGCATTTTCCGTACGTACGGATGGGCGTCCCGTTCGCGGCAAGCAGCGCGGGGCCCCCGCCCGCGGCGTGCTTGTCTGACGTACCGGCGGGAACGACACTCACCTGCGCTCCCGTGTCGCACAGGTAACGGCGCCCGGATAAGGTGTCCGTTATGAACAGCAGGCTGCTCGAACGGCCGGCGCTCATCGCCACTATTGAGCGCCGGCCCAGGCGTTTCCCGACCTGTTGAAGGAGCATGGCGGATGACACTGCCGAGCCTCATGGCCGAACGTGGCGTGGAACCAGCACCAGGTGGTGGAGCTGGAGGAGTGCGGCTGGCTCCGCCAGGCCGGTGGAGTTGGCAGTTTTCCCCGCGGTGGCGGTTTTCGCCGCGGCGGTGGGCGGGGCGTGGCGGCGGTCACGAGGTGCGTATCAGCATGCTGCATATGCTGTGTAAACTGATGCTGTGGATCAGCATCATCAGCAGCATCAGCCTCGAGGTCCGTGACGGCCGCACCGACTCTCGCCCGCATATCCGAAGCCGCGAAGTACCTGTCCGCCTCGGCTGCCAATGCTCGGGGTTCCGTTAGCATGGTCCCGGCCAACGCGAGGCGAACCTGCGCTGGAAGTTGGCGACGGAAAAGCGCCCGGAATAGAGAACCGGGGGCTTCGTCGCCCAACAGTGACAGCATATGGTCCATTCGGACCGACGGGCGCGTGTCGCCGAGCTCGGGGAGATCCAGGAGGCGGTCGGCCCGTGCGTCGTCCGTGAGGCCGAACGTGGCTCGGAGTAGCCGCTTGAGTGCCTCGTACTTGTGGCCGTCCGGTGGGTGGCGAAGGACGGACACAACTCGAGCGGCCGTGCCGGGCCCGAGGGAGGCGACGACGTGGCAGTAGCGCGTGTCGTCGCCGGTGAGGCGCCGAAGCTGAAATTGGGCTTCGGTTTGGACGAACCAGACTTCGGCCTGGGCCTCCCAAAATTCGGGAAGTTTAATCGACATTGCGTTGTTGTTTGCCATTGCAATGGCGTCGTGTTCGGAAGGATCGCTACGGCAGATCCAACGTCGAGGTCACCATATGAAGCGCGATGCTGCGCGCGCTCATGCTTACGCAAGGAGCAAGCGGACAACGCGGTTCATAAAAGAGGCTTTATTGAAAGTACTCAAACTGCAGCACTGAGCTGCTCCGGGCTGCGCGCCCCGTGTATATCTTGAGGCCACGCCTCTCTCTTGGGCGTGGCCGCCGCCCACTTGGTGCGCGGAATGATGTCACCACGCCAGTGGGCTTTCGTGTCCGCCACACTCTAATGTTTCCCTTTCTTCGAAGCTCAAAGTATAGATACATTAGCACAAAAAAACACAACAGAAAGTGAGTCTAGGGCCCATGGGCCTGCTCGTAGTTATATCATTTCAAAGTGAAAATTTGAATCAAGTGTATGGAAGATAAACAGTCTACAAGCCTAAAATGTTTCATTCCCTTTTTGTCCCATCTACGGAACAGGCTACATCAAAGATCCTGACTTGTACTTTCTTCCTTCCAATCTCTCAAGACACCATCTCTTCTCTTTTTGACCCTGTCTTTGCTTGTTTGTATGTCCATCACCTTAAGCCAGGCCTCACGTTCGACTGAAGGAGCAACTGAACATGCAACATTTGATGTGTGATGAAATTGGCAGTCAAAGCTAGCTGAATCATCAATGAGTCATCAGGGGAAAAATGATACAAACTGCCACTTGTTTATTGGTTATAAACGCGACAGCTTCACCGGAAGTTTTCTGCCGTTGACCCAACGTTGTTGTGTTTGCTGGGTAAGTTTGGGTGAATGCCTCCTCCCCCCAAGCCCTCTCCCTCCCACAGATCTCCCGATGTCCCTGCTCTTCATCTTGTCTCCCACTCCCTTTATCATGTTTTATGTGTCAGTTTGTCTTTTTGTGATTAATGTTAGCTCTTACATGAACCTCGATCTTGTACACACACAAAAAAAAAAGAATGGCTGTGGTAGCAGAATGGAAAGATCTCCCTGTTGGCTGTGAGGATCATGTACATCTTGCTGTCCTCATGTGATGTCAGTCGATACAAACTGACATTATCATCAATCTATCAGACTCTTGTCGGAGCGTTAGTGCTGCCGAAGGAATCTCTCAAGCTCAGTGATTTGCACCGCTGCCTTTCGAGCAGTCACTCATGGTGGGAAATTATATTTAGTCCAGGATGCCGGTAATAACCCGCCGCATCTTCGTACAAGACCACTGAGGGACATTTAAGTCCACCATTCTCCGGTGTATACCCCGGTTTAGAATAGGTACACCGTATCCCTGCGTGTCGTAAGAGGCGACGAAATGGGTTGGCGTCAGGAAGGGCATCCGGCCATAAAACATTGCCTCAAAAAGGGAATCATGACAATTACAACTACATATGGGCAGGGTACAGCCCGAAGTACCCCGTGGGGGACCCCACTCCCTCTCGTCAAAACTCAAGGTGGGGAACCCGATCGAAGCAACGGTGGAAATCACTCCATTTACGACGACGAAACGTCTGATGCCCGAAGTGGAGATCGGTTTCTGAAGTTTGGGACATGGAATGTAGGGACAATGACAGAGAGATCAGGAGAAGTGGTGGAAGTATTGGTCAGAAGATGAGTGCACATATGTTGTGTGCAGGAGACGAGATGGAAGGGAAGTGGTGTAAGAATGGTGAAGGGTAGGCAGCGACAGAAACACACGTTTGTGTGGCAAGGGTGCTCGGAAGGCGTGCATGGTGTTGGTGTCCTGTTTTCTGAGGAGTTTGTAGACAGTGTGGTGAGTGTGACTAGAGTGAGTGATAGGTTGATGATGGTGAAAATGATGATTGGAAAGCTCTTGGTGAACGTCATCTCGGGATATGCTCCGCAGGTTGGTCGGAGCAATGAAGAGAAGGACAAGTTCTGGTGTGCAATAGAGAATCTGATGGAAAACGTGAAAGATGAGGAAGTTGTTGTGGTAGGAAGAGACCAAAATGGACATGTGGGAAGGAGTATAGACGGTTTTGAGGGAGTTCATTGGGGTTACGGATCTGGTGTGCGGAATGGAGAAGGTGAAAGGATTTTGGAGTTTGCTGATGGAGCTGATTTGTTGATTTGTCATACTCAGTTCCAGAAAGAAGATAATAAGCTTGTTACATACACGACAGGTGGGTCGACGACAACCGTTGACTACCTGATGGTGCGTAGGCGAGATAGGGTACACCTCCGGGACACAAAGGTGATCCTAGGGGAGGAGGCTGTTTCACAGCACCACTTAGTTGTCTGTGACATAAGGGTGAAAGGTGTGAGGAGAGCTTGGCGGGTGAAGTACCAACCAAGAATGAAGGTGTGGAGGTTGAAAGAGGTGCCAGTAAGGGAGGCATTAAAAGAGAGGCTGAGTAGGGTAGAGGATGATGTGGTTGAGCTTGAAAGTGGTTGGATGTCAATGAAAGATAGGTCTGTTGGGAGCCGTTGGTGAGGTATGTTGATGGACAAAAGGACCACCGAGGCACTTGGAAACATGGTGGTGCGATGATGAAGTTGGAAAGAGGATTGACGAGAAGAGGAAGAAGTTCAAGAAGTGGCAGAAGGCAAAGGGTACTGGGGCAGAAAAGGCAGAGCACGAAAGTTATAAGGCAGCCAAAAAGGCTGCAAACAAAGAGGTAGCAAAGGCGCAGGAAGCATGCAGGAAAATGTTCGGAGAACGCTTGGATTTGGAAGAGGGTCAGAGAGCGATATTCAGGATTGCAAAGCAGATAGCGAAAGAGAGGTGTGATGTGATGGGGGTGAGTTGCTTGAAGGATGAAGTGGGACAAATCGTTGTGGACCCAGATGGAATTAAAGGAAGATGGAAAAGATATATGGAAATGCTGTTGAATGCAGAGAATGAATGGGATGGCAACATAGAAAGTAACCCAGTTTTAAGACCGGCAGAGAAGATAACTGAGAAGGAAGTTGAGGAAGCGATATAAGCAATGATGAGTAGAAAAGTGGGAGGGCCGACGGGAGTTGTGGGAGATATGTTGAAGGCAGCAGGAAGTTGGGGTGTGAAGAGAATGACAGAGATCTGTAATCTGGTGGTGAAAGAAGGCCACATTCCAGTGGATTGGGAACTGAGTAACCTCGTCCCTCTATACAAGGGGAAAGGTGACCCTCTAGAGTGTGGCTCGTATCGAGCGATAAAGTTGTTGGAGCATGGAATGAAGGTGTTGGAAAGTGTTGGAGAGGAGGAAAAGGAAGAAAGTGAAGATCGGCGAAATGCAGTTTGGATTTATGCCAGGAAGAGGAACGACAGACGCGCTTTTCATTGTGAGGCAGTTGCAGGAGAAGTACATGGAGAAGAGGAAGAAGTTGTTTTTTGGGTTTGTTGATCTGGAGAAAGTATTCAATAGGGTTCCACGCAAAGTAGTGACATTTGCATTGAGGAAGTTAGGAGTGGAGGAATGGTTGATCAGAGTAGTGATAGCAATGTACGAGAGAGCGCGCACTGCTGTAAGGACGAAAGACCGGAACAGTGGTGAGTTTGAGATGAAGGTGGAAGTGCATCACGGGTTGGTTCTAAGTCCACTACTATTTGTAGCTGTGATGGAGGTGCTGGCTCGGAATGTAAAGGAGGGTTTACCGTGGGAGTTGTTGTGTGCAGGTGATCTGGTGTTGATTGTGGAAAGTATGGATGGACTGAAGGAGAAGATGAACAAGTGGAAGGAATGTTTTGAGACAAAAGGTCTGAAGGTGAATATCGGAAAAACAAAGGTGATGGCAAGTGGTAAAGCATGTGGTGAGGTGGAATGAACTGGGAGGTGGCCGTGTGCTGTGTGCAGTAAGGGTGTCGGAGTGAACTCCATTCAATGTACAATGTGCGCTGAGTGGGTTCATCAAAAATGTAGTGGTCTGAGTGGGTCATTAACCAGTGTGGCAGCTACATTCAAGTGTAAGGTGTGCACAGAGGGAGCTGCAGATGGAGGAAATGTTGAGTTGGATCTTGGAGACGGTGTGAAGCTGGATGGTGTGAAAACATTTTGCTACCTCGGAGACATGTTGAATGGAGAAGGTGGATCAGACTCGGCAATCGTTGCTGGAGTGAGATGTGCATGGAAGAAATTTTGGAAACTGAGTGGCATGCTGACGAGGAGGGGAGCGTCGTTGAAGCTGAAGGGAAAGGTGTATGCTGCATGTGTGAGAAGTGTTATGATTTATGGGAGCGAGACATGGGTAATGAACGTAGAGCAGCAACGAAGGCTGGAAAGGGTGGAAATGCGAATGGTTCAGTGGATGTGCGGAGTATCGTTGAGAGAGAGGAAGACAAATGAGGAATTGCGAAAGATGTTGGGAATAGAGCCTGTGATGGATGCTGTGAAGAGAAACAGGTTGAGATGGTTTGGTCATGTGTTGAGGAAGGATGAAAGTGACTGGTTGAGAAGAATGATGGAAATGAATGTTGAAGGAAGTAGAGGACGGCATGGGTGGACTGGCCATAGGGCATTTGGGCAATGCCCGGTGGGCTGAGACCGCTAGGTAAAAAATGGGCCGCTGGGCTGGATAAAAAAACTGCTGAAAAAAAAATTGTCACAGAAAACTTCTGCCTCCATCCCCGGGGATTCCGAGCCAAATATCAAAAGTTCAAAAGGTCGCCCCTGACGCCTCATTATAATTACTAGCAACGGTACCCGCCCAGTAACACGTACCAGAGAAAACAAATCGTTTGCGCAATGGGCTCTCCAATATTCGATGTGTTCACGGTTTGAATTACGTAACGTAACGTTTGTGACGATGGTTGTGACTTTTGTGTTCACGGTAGTGTTTGATGTGACGGTATGACCGTAATTTCGTAATGTTTTTCGTTTTTATTTTCGTAATCGTTTAATGAACGTTTAATGAACGTTTAATGAGCATAAGAATAATGTTTAATGATCATTAGATGAATGAATGAATGAATGAATGAATGTTATGAATAATGCCATGGCGTCGCGTTGGCAGCAGTGACAATATAAAAATGTTTGCCAAGAACTTCAAAGAAAAAAAAGGAACTTTTATCAGCAATGTCGTCTATCCTGAAGTTCTAAGCTGAAGAAGAGGTACCGTAGAAAATCATTCAATTTTTTTTCCCAAAGAAAAGTGTACAGTTGATATCACTAATCACGATTTGAAACACGATGGAATAATATTGTTGCGGATATGGGATTTGGCCTCCATCCATATCCGCTTGTAAATATTCCCCTATTTCCCCAATACTCCCCAACTATCCCCAATCCCCCATTCCCTAGTCCCATTATCTGTAAACAACACTCTGTAGCCCCGACCTTCCCCTTTTTCCCCCATTAAATGTCGTACCCAGGTTCACCGCATCTCACGTAGACAACTATAGGACATCTTGCTAGTTATTCTTAGTCTATGTCAGTTAAGGACTCGTTTCCATTAATTCTGACTCTTCGTTGCACCAGAATGTGATTGTATGGCACCATTAGTAAGTTTAGGACCTCCCAATACCTCCCCGCATCTCTTCCTCATGGAACAACAACACCAACAACAACAACAGCGGCGGCGGCGCGGGGAGTGTGCGTCCTCACTCCGGCTTGGTTAGCCGCCATTGAACATGTGCTCCGACGGGGTTACCACGCAGGGGCTCACTGTCAGCTCCTCGTCAAGGGCGGAGCCCGGTAACCCCCTGCACCCAATAAGAAGCGGCGGACCGATTCCATCTGGGGCGGAGCTAACGAGCCGAGGGCGTGTCACTCCCCGCTGGGCATGCGCAGGAAGACGGAGGTGACGTCAGATGCGCCTCAGCTTGGAGAGAAAAGGACGCCACCTCCAGCGCGACGATACCTCCCCGCATCTCTAGACCGGACCGGGTCGATTCTGCCCTGAGCCAAGGTGCACCTTGAGCTATCGACTGCCTGCCCTTCCTTGCCATCAATCCCTGTGTGAGTCAGTCTTGTCCCGTTTGTCTGTGGTCTGTCGGGCATAAGATAAGACTGTGTCTAAGTGCCCATCTTGCTGTGCTTTACCTCTTGCCGTGTAATCTAACCGTTCTGCATAACCAATATTATATCCTCCTCCGGAGGTCTTGAGAACTGTACCCCTTGTGTCGTTGCATTAATCCCAGCCGTTGTGTCCTTTCCTTCATTGATCTAGCGTAGCGCGATTCGGCCAACGTTCGAGTGTAATCGGGTAAACTGTGCGAACACGGCGGCCATTCCGCTCGGCCCATCATAACATCTAAGTCGTGTCCGTAACAATTGGTTGTCAGGAGTTGGATTCGGACCTGGGACTAAATTCATTTAGCCCAAATTTTGGAACACCAATTGTACTATTAGTGTAACAATTGGTGTCGGGAAGTGGGATTGGACCCGGAGCGCGTTTCACGCGCTCGAAATTATAACGGCGAAATTTGATTTTGTTTTACAAAAATAAAAACCCGAATTTTGAAAGTCGCGCTATGGCAGATCAAGACGGCTGGGTTCCGGTAGAGGAGAGTGAGGCAGGGTCGATCCAGGACCAAATTGAGGGACATGAGGAGAGCGAAGCAGTGAGGGTAGCAGGGTCGCAAAATGGCGTCCTCGCGCACGAGGTTGCGGGCGCGCAAAAGGGCGCCTCGCACATAGCTACGGCGGCCGCACCCGCTGCACAAGTGGGAGGGATGCCCCAAATGCAGGCCCTCATGGAGCAATTTATGGCGCAAATGCAGGCGTCCCTCAAACTGCAGAGTGAGCAATTGGGGGTAATGGGAAAACAAATGGGGGTAATGGGGAACCGGATGGATACTCAGGGTGAGCGATTGGAGGGCCAAATGGGGGTAATGGGGAACCGGATGGATGCTCAGGGTGAGCGATTGGAGGGCCAAATGGGGGTAATGAGGGACGAAGCGAGGGGTACCGGTGAGGGGTTAGACAATAATTTTAAGGGATTAGACAAGAAATTTGGGAAGTTAGACGACAAATTTGAGGGGTTAGACAACGGGATAAAAGAGGTGAAAAATGGGTTAATGGGGGTAGAAAACAGAATGGCCGCTCAAGAGAATCAAATGGAAGGGATGCAAAAGGGGTTAGAGGGGTTAGAAAACAGTATGGAAGGCAAATTGAGGGACATGAGGGACCAAGCGGAAAGGGAAGTTAAACAAATGGGGCAGCAGATAGAGGGGGTCAGAATGGGGGTAGAAACTAAACTGGATGCTCACAGGGAGGAAATGGAGCAGATGAGGGTGGCATCTGGGCAGGAGATGCAAGTGATGGGAGAAGATATCAGAAGAGGTGTGAGTGAGGAGGTCGGAGGAGTGCGCGAGGAGGTGAGGCACTGTAAGGAGCGCATGAAGAAGGAGGTGAGAAAGGGGACTGTAAAATTACAAGGGGGCATAGAGGACCTGACGCAGGAGGTGGAACAGCTGACGGTGGGACAGACGGAGTTAGTGGAGCAGGTACAAAGGAACACTGCGGTACTAGGAGGGTTAAAAGCGACACAGAAAGAACTAAAAGACGACTTGATAGCGACAAAGAGGCAATGTCAGATGGTACGTGAGGGACTGACAACGAGGTTGGACGAGGTGACAGAGGTAATGGAGACGAAGGACCGGCAGGTGAGGATGCACATGGAAACGGTCAAGGTAGCCTTAGAGGACGAACTTGAGGAGACGTACCGGGAAATAAAAGAGGTGAAGCAGAAATTAGAAGAAGTGGAAGAAGGGGTGAGCGAAATTAAGAAGCGACGGAGAGAGGATAAGAAAGAGATAAAGGAGGAAGTAAAAGAATTGGTCCAAAGTCTGTGTTCGGATCGTGATGATGTGCTCATTAACCGGATGAGGGATTCGCAGGTGATGGAGGAGAAGCGAAGAGGAAGAGGACCCGGTGTAAGTGGTGACCAATATGGTCGTGCGTATGATGCGCCAGGTGATTTAAGAAGCTTGGGGGTCGAGATGGACCCGGGTGTTCGTGAGAGGCCGTTGGTGAAGTGTGCGACAGGTCTGGTGTGCGAAAAAGGAGGTGTGCGAGAAAGTCCGACTCTGGGGTGTGTGAGGAAAAGGTGCGTGCCAAGGAGTGAGGGTGCTGGCGAGAGTGAGTCGGTCGTAGCGCGTGTGCGAGGGAGCACATGGAAGCGCGGTGTGGTAAGTGTTACAGAGGGTGTAACGGGAGAGTGTGTGCGAGAAAGATGTGTGACGGACAGGTGCATGGGGAAAGAGTGCGCTGTCAAAAGTAAGGAAGAGTGTACACCTGTGGTGAGTGTTACAGAGAGTGTAACGGGAGAGTGTGCGCGAGAAAGGTGTGTAACGGACAGGTGCATGAGGAAAGAGTGCGTTGTCAAGAGTGGTGGTGAGAGTAGTGAGAGTGACAAGGAGCGTGAGTTGGTTGTGACAGGTGAGCGAGGATGTACACCTGGAATGGAAGGATGCACACCTGGAATGGTAGAGCGTGAGTGGGAATGCACGCTGGAATTGGTAGTGAGGCACGTGGTTGGGTGTGCGAGTGAGAGCACACCTGTGATTGTCACAGAGGAGGTGACCGAGGAGGGGGCGCGAAGAGGTGTGTTGGTGAGGTGTGCGAGCGACAAATGTGTGCCAAGGTGTTCGGTGGTCAGGTGTGTGACCAAGTCGGTGAGCGGAATGAGTGTACCTGGGTGTGTTAGAGAAGGTACGACGAGGAGCATGGAAACGGCTGGATGTATGAGCAAGAAAGGGGTAGCGTATGCATGTAAGCATCCAGGTGAGGCATCGACGGTAACCGGGTTAGAGGTTAGGTCGACTTTTAGCCGAAGCGGGCCCTCGGTGCATGCCGGGCTTCGCGTGCCGCGAGAACCAGCGGGGATCCGAGCCACGGCGGGTTCGAAAGGACCGCCGTGCGCGATCCACGCTGGGCCTCGCGTGGAACGGCCGCGTCCGGGCTCAACTAGGCGGAGCTGGCAGCCCGATAGGAAGGGTCGTCATGGCGACCACTTTTTGTTGAGGCATTCCGGCAGGTCGAGATCGGGACATTGGATGGCTCCACGCCGAGATGGTGCGTGGGATCTCGGCCCGGGTAAACCTCCTTCCCTGCACCGAATGCGGGACGTATCCAGCCGCTGGCACCAAACAACCCGCATTCATTGCTCGGCTTTACGAAGCCGGGCTTTGGACAGGAATTGGCGCACCGAGAGGCATTAGTAAGTAGACTGTAATGACGAGGATAGTGTTTTGGCCCCGAAATTAGAAAAACAAAATTTGATGATTGGCAAAGGATTGGCAGGAATGATTGGCAGATGATGGGCAGTGATTGGCAAATTTTTGATTTGTTGAAATTTGATGTGCAAAATTGGTAGTGAGCGATGGGCCCGGTGGGTAAGGGTGGCATCCCTGCCACCCTTCCCAGGTGGGGCAAATGCGCTATAGTTTATGGGGTGTATGGCAGTGAAAACGAGCCCGGGTGGGTTAGGATATTGATAGGGCCCTAGAAGATGACATTAGGTAACGTTAAGATTAGTTAGTGACTGATACCTGTAGTGGGGACGCAGGTAGATTAGCGTGGATGATAATGACGAGGGAGCGCAATAGTTTAAAGGGACGACTGGGAAGCGCAAGTTTAAGAGGGGAGTCGTTAGATGAGATGATGCTGTGTGAGAACTGGACAGCAGTGTGGAGCAGTGTATGAGTAGTGCGTGTTGTGGATCAGCGCGAATGCGCTTGGGGAGAGAAGGGTGCAGGTGGCACCAGGTGTGAGAGCACAGGTGTGCGAGTACAGGTGTGTGGAATATATGGAGTAAGTGGTACGGAGTGGTGTGCATGGTGCGAAGGTGTGGATGGGGGAAGAGTGGACCCCTTTCACGAGTACCCGGGGCAGGTAGTGTAAGTGTTAGGTAGAGGGTATAGGTAAATTGTGGTTGGATATTGGCATTTGTGGTGCGGTTGCAGAATGGTATTGTGGATGGGTGCATTAGTGTTGTGGAAATGGCTGGGCGTGTAGCCTGTTAGTGTGTGTAGTTGGTTTGGGCACTCCACCACTGTGAGGATGTCGGCCAGGTGAGGCCGCAGGTGGGCTCTGGGAGCCGGTAGTTGTGGATGGGGCCCGAGGATCCGGAGGACGGACCCGGGTAGCCCAGTGCCAGAGGGCACCAGGGGGTGACAGAGCCAGGAGAGGGCCTTCCCCAGTTAGTTAGGTTAGGGTGAGGAGCTAGGTAAGCTCGGGTGGCAACTGCAGTGGTGGAGGTGTGCAGGTGGGTAGACCTGCTGGGAGAGCCACACGTCACAGCCCAGAAATTGTGCGCGGGCACCGGGAGATGAATCGGGGGAGTGAGACCCCAAATTGAAAAGCACCACAGTTTGGTCAATGGGAATTGGTTTTTAAAACCCATAGTGTAAGTTGGCCAATGGATTGGCAGGGAAAGACCCCGGGTAATGTAAAGTTGTTAAAGTCATTTAGGAAATAGTTAGGATTGATGAACCTGTCGCACCATACGCAGCCACTTACCTGAGGTGATGATGATGACTCCACACCTGTGTTTCTTTGTTCTGTGTGCAGGAAATGAGAATTGCTGTGTGGATCGGTGAGACGCATCACGACGTGGATGAGACATTGGGGTAATTCCATCTCTCCCTCCTTAGGAGGGACTGATGATGAATTGGTGATGGCAAATTTTGATGTTGAGTTGGAGATGGCAAATTTTGATGAGAGTTGGAAATGGCAAATTTGATTGGTTAGGAGGGAGAGAAGACGAATTTGGTTTATGGGAGGAACGGGGAAGACAGAAGGGACGTTTGTTGATTTGTAAAGTAGATGTTTATGGGTAGTGTTGTGTTTTGTGGATACAGTAAGGGGTAAGGGAGGGGCAATGTAGGTTACCTGGTGGGGGGGGGGGGGGGCGTACGGTAGGAACGTACCTGTCTCACCTGGTTCCCATGTGCCCCCAGTGTGCATCACCTTGTATTGCGTGCACTTTTGCGCCCTTACCACCTTACGCACTTGTCCTCTTCTTTTGTCTCCCACCTCCGAGGATCTGGCTTTGGGGCAGAGAGAGAGGAGAGAGAGGTGCTGGCTCCGCAGTTGTGGGCCTGTACTTTCGCTGCTTGCTGCCTGGATCGATACACCATATGGACCGCAATGTTTGTGGCCGCCCACCATGGACCGCAGTTCTTTTGCGGGCAAGCACCACCCGTTGATGGACCTATGGGTCAACGTGGCACCTATGCCATACAGGTGAACCACTAATAGTTGGCCCCTGACGGCCACAATTTAGAAATGGATGCGGTTGGCGCCTTTCTTTATTTTTAAAGAAGCCAGAAGGCCAAGTACACCACATGAAGGCAAGACCAGCGGCAGAACATCGGCCGGCTGCGACACCACCGGTGACTATCGAACACTTTATTGGTGCACCGGATGGTGCTGACTGTGTGATGGGGTGGTGCTTTTGGTGCTTGGATGGGGTGCTCTGCACATTATTAAAGGCCGTAGGGCCACAGAGCACTCGTGGGTTGGTGTATCGATGCTGGCATGCGTGCTCTCTCTATGCATAACATCTGCATGTGTTCCTCCAAAAACAGGTCCTGGATCGTAGTGTAAATATCAGTCTTGTATAAATGATGCTCCCTACCGGCTGTATGTTTAGTTTGAGGATTCTTTCCGCGATTCGGTTATCCTGTGGGTGTGTTTCTGTGAGGAGAAGGGTGCAACGTCGCAGGGGGACATATTTACTCATTTGTGAACATCTGTAAAACTGTCGCACTCAGGGTTGAGTTAATAGTAGAGGGAACTACATCTGAGTGCCACACTAACGTAGGTAAAAATTTATCGGGTCGGAACGCCCCGAGGTAGAGAAGGGTGCAATGTTGCGGATATGGGATTTGGCCTCCATCCATATCCGCTTGTAAATATTCCCCTATTTCCCCAATACTCCCCAACTATCCCCAATCCCCCATTCCCTAGTCCCATTATCTGTAAACAACACTCTGTAGCCCCGACCTTCCCCTTTTTCCCCCATTAAATGTCGTACCCAGGTTCACCGCATCTCACGTAGACAACTATAGGACATCTTGCTAGTTATTCTTAGTCTATGTCAGTTAAGGACTCGTTTCCATTAATTCTGACTCTTCGTTGCACCAGAATGTGATTGTATGGCACCATTAGTAAGTTTAGGACCTCCCAATACCTCCCCGCATCTCTTCCTCATGGAACAACAACACCAACAACAACAACAGCGGCGGCGGCGCGGCGGCGGCGCGGGGAGTGTGCGTCCTCACTCCGGCTTGGTTAGCCGCCATTGAACATGTGCTCCGACGGGGTTACCACGCAGGGGCTCACTGTCAGCTCCTCGTCAAGGGCGGAGCCCGGTAACCCCCCGCACCCAATAAGAAGCGGCGGACCGATTCCATCTGGGGCGGAGCTAACGAGCCGAGGGCGTGTCACTCCCCGCTGGGCATGCGCAGGAAGACGGAGGTGACGTCAGATGCGCCTCAGCTTGGAGAGAAAAGGACGCCACCTCCAGCGCGACGATACCTCCCCGCATCTCTAGACCGGACCGGGTCGATTCTGCCCCTGAGCCAAGGTGCACCTTGAGCTATCGACTGCCTGCCCTTCCTTGCCATCAATCCCTGTGTGAGTCAGTCTTGTCCCGTTTGTCTGTGGTCTGTCGGGCATAAGATAAGACTGTGTCTAAGTGCCCATCTTGCTGTGCTTTACCTCTTGCCATGTAATCTAACCGTTCTGCATAACCAATATTATATCCTCCTCCGGAGGTCTTGAGAACTGTACCCCTTGTGTCGTTGCATTAATCCCAGCCGTGAACTGTACCCCTCCCCACTGGGCATGCGCAGGAAGACGGAGGTGACGTCAGATGCGCCTCAGCTTGGAGAGAAAAGGACGCCACCTCCAGCGCGACGATACCTCCCCGCATCTCTAGACCGGACCGGGTCCTTTCCTTCATTGATCTAGCGTAGCGCGATTCGGCCAACGTTCGAGTGTAATCGGGTAAACTGTGCGAACACGGCGGCCATTCCGCTCGGCCCATCATAACATCTAAGTCGTGTCCGTAACAATATTTACCGATATGAACAGTGATGTGGTTTTTTAAATTGAAATTCTAAAAATACTGTTTAGATTTTGATGATTTGCGTGTGATATTTAATGGATGTTAAAATAAATCGCGCCTCCTAATTGAAGCCCCGCCCTTAGGGCGGGTACCATTGCTCGTCATATATAATGGCGATACAACAATTGTTACCGCTTTGCTTTGAAGAACGGGAATGAAGGGGGAGGGGCGTGTTAATATGTCTGGTTGAAGGCTGTGGGCTGTGAGGTGAGGGGGTTTAAGCCAGATTTTAGTCTTGCAGCCACCATGTTGGTGCTCACTGTCACTGCGATGCGAAGCGAAAGACGCCTCAGAGCTGTTACATTCACAATCGCTATGTCGTATGTACTCCCGATACGTGTTTCCTTCTTTGTAAAAACTACCAAATCAACAGTAAAAAGGATTTTGAGCCGATAGGCCAAGTAAGTTTAGATAGGTCTTCTGACTACTGATCTAGTATTGATAACAATGTCGCGAACTGACTTATGATGCTGATTTTTTAAATTTTATTTCAGCATCTGCATCTGCAACCAACAATGGATAAAGCAAACCAGAAGAGAAGAAAAGGAGGTGCTGAGAAGGAACGTGATCGGAAGAAAAAGAAACTGTCAGATAGTGCTTCAAAGTGCAGAAACCTTTTGGATCTGTTCAAGAGTACTAATACTGGGCCTGGTGAAGTCAGTGAACACGGGGATAAGGATACTGAATCGGTAGCTGAACCATCAGCAGCTGAATTGGTAGATGATCAATTGGCAGCTGAATCAGTCGATGACCAATTGGCAGCTGAATCGGCAGAATTGGTGCAAATTGGTGAACACGAACAGGTGCGGTCACCTGAGAGAGATGTACCTGCTGCCGCTGCTACACTTGCAGAGGAGGGATACCCCTCGATTAACTACTTTAAGAAACCATGTAGAGATGAAGATTGTTTGCTGTTTTGGAATTACCACCCTAATCAAAAAACTGACAACCGAGTGGTCAAGAGGTGTTTCATGCGAAAAGATGGTACAAACAGATGGTGGTTGTCATACAACAAGGACAATCATTCTCTTCACTGTTCAGTGTGCTTGGCGTTTTCCAGCACCTCAGACTGGTCCACGTTCATCGAGGGAATGACTGACTGGCGACATGTACATACACGTGTTGAAGAACATGAACGCTCTTCTTTTCATTTGAGATGCTCTACAGCATACCTGGTAGATCGACAATAATCCAGCGTTTTTCACCTGCTCGCACGTAGCCATCATGATGAGGTTAGAAAGAGACGACAAGTGATGGAAAGAGTTGTGGATGTGGTCAAACTCATTGGTAAGAGGGGAATGAGCTACAGAGGAAGTAATGAAGAAGCAGCATACACACTTGACAATGAGGAGATCGACCATGGTACATTTCCGGAAGTTGTAAAACTACTTCGGAAGTCTGATTCCTGCACAGCCGATCATCTCTCTTACATTGTCCAGAACAGCAAGAAGCAACATGAGAAGGCAAAGAGTTCACGAGGTCGAGGCTCCTTGGTAACTTTGCTGTCTAAAACTACAGTGAATTATGTTATCACAGTTATCCGGGATAAGATACGTCAGTGGATTTCTGAAGAAGTAACAGACATGTTTGCTGTGGAAATTGATACCACTCAAGACATCTCAACACAAGACCAGTGCTCTGTTGTTCTTAGATATGTTGATAGCACTGGCACTATCCAAGAAAGATTGGTGAGTGTGGTAAAATGTGAGGAATCTACTGGCGAAGCTTTTGTGCAACTTGTTTCTGAAGTCTTGTTCGGACTGAATCTTGGCCTCAAGAACTGTGTTGGAAACTCAACTGATGGTGCAGCAAACATGCAGGGGTGCTACAAAGGCTTCAGTACTCTGCTATCAAAGGAAGCTCCAATGCAGATCCATGTTTGGTGCCACGCACGTGTTAAATCTCGTTGTGACCAAAGCTACACGTGTTGTGGTGACTAGCGCATCACTGTTCTCACTACTGAATGACATTGCAGTATTCTTTCGGGAATCTTATCAGCGAATGAACATCTGGAGTCGACACTCCACTACTGTGAAACGAATGGGAACTATCGGAGAAACTAGATGGTGGTCAAAGGATGCCGCCTTGAAGAAGGTTTTTGGTTCATTCAACAACACAACTGGAGCACTTTTCATGGAAGTTATCACCACTCTTAATGCCATACTTGTTGCTGACCAGATCCAAGCAGCTGTTAAGGCCAAGGTGAAGGGATACATTGCCAGTCTCCTGCAGTTTGAAACAATTCTGACTGCACAAGTATATCTGCAAGTATTCTCCTGCACTACAGCGCTCTCCAAGTATCTACAAACTGTGCAATTGGATCTGCTGACTGTGCACCGGATGGTGGATGAATTGCTAGAGAATATGCAGATGCTTCGGGATGACTTCCAAGCTTGTCATGATGCAGCTGCAAAGTTTGTTCAATGGGATAATGACAAGCTGGATGAAATTGATGTAAATCTTGTTATGGAAGAGTCCCTTCCTATAAAACGGCAAAGACGGCACAAACGTATTGATGGCGAACTGTCCATAGATGAGGCTACATCAGCTTCTGGCCCAGTAAAGAAGTATCGCATTGACGTGTACAACAGAATAGTGGACACTATTGTGAGCAGCATTGAGGAGCGGTTTGACAGATCAGTAACATCAACATTGTATGCTGATCTCTCACTTCTTGACCCAAGGAACTTTGATCAAGTGTCATCGGGAGCTATGGAAGAGCTGCATAAACATTTGCTGAGATTTGATGATGGTGTCACTGCGGAACAACTATGAAAAGAACTGCGAAGCCTTGGAGTACAATGGTCAACACTGAAACAATCAGTAGCAGATGCTTGTACAGTGCAGGAGGACAGTGAGTCTGAACAGGACAGGAAGATTCTGCCAAGTACATGTAAGTCATGTAAAGCCTGTCCTCTCTGCTGCTACAAGGTGCTCCTCAAGTTGAACCTCTTCACTGATGCCTCCAAGAGCATTGGGCTTTCCTACAAGCTGCTGCTAACGCTGCCTGTGTCACAAGTGGCATGTGAACGGTCTTTCTCTGCTTTGAAGAGAATCAAAAGCCATCTGCGAACTACAACGACACGAGAACATCTTGAGGCGTTCATGTTGATGTCTGTGGAAAAAGGGATCCTGGCCAAACTTGAAACTAAGGATATCATTGATGGTGCGGCTGCCAGAAGCAGCAAACTGCGCAGGCACCTACTCTCTTAGACATGACATGTGCTTGTGTTACTGAAAATAAATTTAATTTTTAGTGGATTTTATTTAGTTTTTTTTTTCAAGCATTTCGTCTATTTTCTCAGATAAGCAACATATAAATGAATAATGGGCCGACCTAAGTGAAGGATGCCCGGGCCGGTTTTAAGACCCAGTCCGCTACTGGAGGACAGGGAAGACCAAGAAAGACTTGGCTAAAGGTGGTGGAAGAAGAAATGTGGGCAAGGGGCTTAACGAAGAGAGATGCAGAAAATAGGGCAAAATGAAGAAGATTGTCATGGGAACCGCAAGGCTAACCCCGCTCTAGCAGGGAAAGTGGCCTTAAAATGCCTGTTGTTGTTTGTATTCTCCGGCTTGATGTCATTCCGATGGAGGGCGCCACATTAATGCCTCGCCCTGCAATGGGCGACAGGCGACGAAACACCAGGGCGACAGTTCATAGCTGGGTCACGATTAGAAGCCAGGCTAGACAGTTCAAAGGTGAGTGTACACGTAGGTACCTCTAAGCCATCCTGTGAGCCATTATCTGTGCCTGCGATTGCATAAACACTCTCGCACTTACAGACTTTATCGTCATCAGAATGTTTTTGCTCAGTGAAGCTCCAATCAGACAACATCTGGTCACCCATTCGATCAAAGAACAGCTGTATTACCATTGCATTAACTTAAAAATAGGGCCAATACCCCTGGACGCTCACCTGGCAGAATAAAGTGGTATACTACACCGACTAAAGGTATTTTAAACAGTATTTTAAACCAATTTCAATGTTTATAGGAGAGACAGGGCAGCATGTAGAATCGTACTAACGTAATCATAAACACTTTTTAAATAAATAAGAGTTTGGGGGGGGGGGGAGGGGGTGGTCAAACATGGACACACGTTGACCCCTGGCAGACCTCCTTAGACCCCGATCTTTTAATGAGCTGCAACATACCAAGTATCATTTTAGCCAAGTTTGGTCACAATCCCATTAGCAGTTTCGGAGAACAAGTTGCAAGTGTTTACGGACTGACAGACGGCGACGCGCCATCGCATAAGCGCCCCAGAACTACGTTCCAGGTGAGCTAAACTGAATTAAAGGATAATTGTAATGATTTGTTCTTACTAGGGCATTGCCCGTACGTGGGTGCCCGTTCCTTGCCAAAAAAAAAAAAAAACGCTACCCGTACGCTCTACCCCGCCCGTACGCCCGTAAACAAAAAAAACAACGCTCTTCGCTTCCGCCCTTCGCTCTGACTGAATTGGGAGAAATAATGCGCATAAGAAATCGAATTACGTACCGTAATGGCGGTCAGCTCGTAACGCGCTCAGCTCCGCTCGTCTCACATCGGCCACGCCTACGCAACAAAGCGTTCTGTGATTGGCTGCCGGAAGTGAAGTCTTCACTGTCCGGAAGTTCGCAAATCGCAGTTACGATGAATCGTTTTAATTTAATCGCAGTTTGAATTCGTTTTAAAACATAGTTTAACGGCAACATAGTTTTCCAACGTGAAATAAATGAATACGCTGTCAAATGTGCCGTCCGAGGCAGAGTCTGATCGCCACGTTCGGCACACGTGATAGCTCGCTGCTCTCTGATTGGTTGAAGCGTTTTTTGGACATAGCTCGGTAAGTACTTCTCCGATTAATTTAAAACCTTGAAAAGGCACATCCTCGGGTCCCCAGCAATATACCTGGCAAGTTTCAAGTATATCGGACCCGTGGTTGTCGAGAAACAGCGGTCACAGACACACAGACACACAGACACACAGACACACAGACACACAGACACACAGACACACAGACACACAGAGATTGCTGGAATTATAGATAGATGCTGTAATCCGACTGTACTTTCTCTAAGTCTTTCATTCTGTTTGTGTATGCTTTCTCATTAGTATGGGCAACAGAAGCTGTGCTCCACACCATTGACCGAGAACTGGGAGCCCTGGCTTTCCGAAGCCTCACTCAACCATCGAACAAGCACCCTGGCAACAGTTGCTCGAGAAGGGGCAATAATACCGAGGTAACGGGAAGAGAAGTAAAGAAAACAGGTGATGTCAGAGCGAGTGGGGGAAGTTGTCACACTCATACCCGTGCATCGTGGTGGGCTCGTGAAGATCCAGGCAGATGATTTTGGAGAGAACCATCAATGGCAAACAAAAAAGGTAAATACGTACAGTCATACATACAGTAAAGTGGGGGCGAAATTGAACACTTTTTGAAGTTTTATTTACAATTTTGAAGAACTTAAACAAAAAAAATTAGTTGCATTTCTGGCTTTAAATCCCCTCAAGGTTGTGACCTTTCCAACACCCCCAATTTGGTGATCATCAGGTTTGGGGATGATGGTTATTTTTTATTTTTTTGATATTCAGCTGTTCAAAGAGTAGCCTGGTTTTGGCTTAGCGGTTAGGGTGCCGGCTTGGGATCCTAGGATCCTGGGTTCGAATCCCAGTCGATCACTGAATTAACGCCAGGGGGGTTGACTCAGCCTGTACCATCCTTCCGAGGTCGGCAAATTGAGTACCAGTTCACTGGTAATTCCCTGTGTGTCGCAAGAGGCGACTCTTTGACCGGCAGGAAGGGCATCCGGCCATAAAACATTGCCTCAAAAAGAGGGGACGAAGGTGTCCGAAAAAGGCCAACCCCTGCTCAGAGGGGGAAAATGGCCTCCAAAGGTGGTTCTTCATTCAGCTGTTCAAAGTCACCTTGTGTTTGGAGCGTGTTTGAACACCGACCGATTCATCAGGTAGGAACATCTACCAGGTGATGATATTTGAAGTCTTACTCTAATATGGTGGAATTTTGACCTCCACCTCAAGTACAGTGGGAATGTATCGTTAGAACAGCACCACCTTCATATTGATGTAAAGATTTTGTCATTGCAAAGCACCTGACCACATTACAATTATAAAAAGTTTACATCAATATAAGTCTCAGACGGAATCATGCCACATAAAATAGTTGGGATACACTTGAATTAAATGCACAAGCAAGGAACCATGATATCAGAAAGGGGAAAATAACTAAAATTAAATAATAAACTAGGAGGAAAGGTTGATCTGAAGCAAAGGTGATAAGCAAAGAAGGAAATGAAATGTATTAATTAAGATGATGATTATTATTATATTGAGAGTCATATGACTGACAACCACTGCTTCTCCAGATTTCTGTACCTTGTGAATGCATTTGTATTATTATAGTGATCTGTGGTACGATACCATTCTTTGTTGACTGATTATAGTGTTCATGTATGTGGAGTAATTTTGTTTAAAAGAAAGCTGGATCTCCACATTGGCATGGCAGGGAAATAGTTAAGCCTCTTTACGCAGGCGGCTCCGCGTGCACCTGATCAGTCACGGCACACACACGTGAGTGTGAGTACATAACAGCAGAGATTGGATTTTAAGCAGCATCAGAACTTTTAGAAGACAAAATTACTCAAACCAGATTGATTGGGCATTAAAGTGACTTTAAACAATAACATGGAATAGGTTTTTATTTTATATATATATATATATACATATATATATATATATATATAATTTCAGAACACACCTGGTCACAAGTGTGCCTCACTGACCGGGTCCTCAGTCAAGGTCCTCAGCATCATCCCGTTTCGGCCCTTCAACCTTGATACGGTCAGCTAAGGTGGGCCAGCAGGGGCACATACGCCTCCACATGCAGCAGCTACATCTGAATGCATACATACCCCCACCCCCAGCCAGTGAGAACACAGACTACAACAACAAAACAGCCTCCACTCCCAGAATCCACTCACTCACACACCAAAACAATAAAAACAACCGACCACCACCCTTACGACATGCACCACTCAAACAAAAACACATTCATGCAAAACCACACCCACTCCTGCAACACACACACACACACACACACACACACACACACACACACACACACACACACACACACACACACACACACACACCATTCACACATCTCCATTTCTCTTCCGCGCTCAGTCACGACCCTTTTAGACTGAAATGAATCACAACCTCAACCTACACCGTTCAACGTGCCTCCATAAACTTCCTCCATATCCAAAGTGAGCCTTTCAAGGCAACCTGGGAAACTTTGTCACACATCCTCCTTCTTTCTGTACCACACACTCCAGGCCGAGCAAGAAATGCAGAAAAGGTATTGCCAATATACCCTCTGCACCCCACCTCAAATGGCTGACATGAAACTCGCCAACCCGTCTCCCGACACTCTGCCTCCAGCTCACTGTAATTTCCTCTCTTCCTCTCGTGCTCTTCCTCCATGTTCTCTTCCCAAGGTACAGATAATTCCCCCTAAGATGACCTGTCTTGTTGCACCTGACCAGGTGACAATGTCAGGCTGCAACCTTGTCACACAGATCTCCTCTGGGAATACAAATTGTGGCTTTAGGTCTGCCACCACCTGCCAATCACAAGCATCTGACAGCCCTCTTGCTTTCCACCTCCTCCTCTTTCCACCTCTTACCACTTGGCCCTCATCGCCTCCGTTAAAGCCGTTCTGGTATTCCGCGGTCCCTGGTATTAACCGGAGGGATTCACATGACAACTGTTGTCGAGGAATGAGATTGAACCCTGGAAATAAATTTGGTGTCAAGGAGTGTAGAATTTGAGCGCAAATTTTTTTTAGTCGGAGGCGATAAATTTGTATAGTCGATTGGGCTTACGGGACGCGAACGTTGCGTCATTAAATTCAACTTTATTCCTGTTGTAAGAGCCGCGTGTGAAAGCGACCTCCTTTACGGATGGAGGAGGTGGGCAATATGGAGGAAGGAAGGATGGAAGATGTGGGAAGCATAGGGAGTGAGTCGGATGTAGATGGGGGAATTCAGCGTAGTGGTGGAACTTTCCCCGCCGGAGGGACGGCCCCGATAGATCTCCAGAACATAGTAAATTTATTAAATGCTCACAGGGAGCACAGGGAGCGAACCAGTAAAGAAATGAATGACAAAATGGATGGAATGAGTGAGCGACTGGGAAATCAAATTGACTGAATGATTAACAAAATGGATGCCGGGACGAGTGAGTTGGAGGAGGAACGAAAGAATGGTGCCGATGGGGCTCAGGAGCTGGGAATGGCAAGCGAATTAAAACGGGAAACTGCAAATTTACAGGTGGATGGGGAATGCCAACAGGTGAGCGTGGAGTGCCCACAGGTGAATGGGAAAGGAAATTTGGAATGTGAAAATTGTAATAGAGAATGTTTCCCACCTGCTGGCCTGGAGGTTTATCGGGACCGGGTGGATGTCACAACACCCCAACCGGGGGATGGATTTGAATCCTTGCTGTGCCAGGGCGGTGGTTCAGAGAAAGAGGGGGTAGAGTTATTGGGGGTCCGTGTGATGGAGCCAGACCGGGTATTTATTGGGGAATGCCTGATGGAGCCAGAATTGATGGGGGATGATGATGAGGATGATGTGATACAGCGGCTGGGGACCTGGGACAGTCCCATGGAGGACAAGGTTGACCAGGCCCAAAGGAGTTTGGGGGATAAGGTGAGTCGGTCCGAGGAGGTGGCTGAGGTGACCGAGGGGACCCTCACCGTACACTGCAATTTGGCAACCGAGGCTCCAAAATTGAAGAACCAGTTGGGGGAGTGTGTTGGCTCCGGGCTGGATTTGGACCTTGGCGAGTCGGGAGATCGAGCCTCAGACGATTTGGTCCCCGTAGGGAATTTGGACCAGCTGCAGGGAGGGGCAGAATAACCTGAGGGAGTTGTTACCTGTAGCTGTGGTGTGGCACAGGTGGTGAGAAATTTTAAAAGAAAAAATAAATTTACATTTAAATGGGAATTTGATTTGGCACAGCCGTGGTTGGATTTGGTCCCCCGGCTGTGGAATCTGGACAAGGAGAGGTCATTGGTGATGGCCTCGGGAAAAATTTGCCCCTTTGGAAATTTTGTTATGCCAAACAGCTGGGGGGCTGGGCTGGCGAGATTTGGACGTGGGGTCCAGCCATGGGTGGCATGGTACGACCTGGGCCCCACGGGGGGTCTGGTGGAGTGTGGTGTCCCTTGTCCGTCGGGGCGCCGCCTGAGCTGGTGGCTCGGGCCGACAGGGTCACGAGACCCTGGTGGGGGTTAAGACCTCCAGGGGGTCCGAGGTGGTTTCTCAAGCCTGGGATGGCAAATATTGAGGACCACTAGGGGGAGGTGTTGTGGGTCTTGCTTTGGTGGTGGCACTGCGGACGGCCAACGTGGGCCTGATGTGGTGACCACCCGGGCATGCGGCCTGACACCCTCCTCCTGAGACTCTGGGACAGCCGGCATGTGGTGACCTGCCATGCCGTGCTGGTCTATGGACGCGGGTCGAACCGCATGGACAGGGATGGAGATAGCCTGCCGGACAACCATTGGGGCATCTGTGGAACGTGATGGTGTGAGAGTGACCTTCCACAGATGTTCCGTTATGATTTATGGACTCTCGGTTTGGGAAGAGAGCCACGGGATTGATGAATCGGGAATGTGTAACGAGCCGAGCATATGGGCCATGCTCGGCTGGCATGTGTATGGCAAAGCATCTTTCTTTGGTGAAATGAGTGAATTGTGACAAATGTTTGGCATGGGTAATCTGTGGGTTAGATGCAAGTTTAAGTGTGGATTTAGAAATGTCATGGTGGTCACTGCACAGTGACACCATTATTGATCCAGGTGTGCAGACCAAAGTGTTGGAGGCTGTGATAAAATTGACAGGGTAGCAGGACACAGCCTTCAACTGGTTGCGGGGGCGACTGTGCTGATATTTGGGACGCGAAGTCATGGGGATGTAGTTGTGCGGTCTGGGAGTCAACGTGGTGCTATGGGTGTCCGAAGTGTGTGGACCATGTCTTCTGGGTGGGTCTCCTGGTGGAGCATGGCTGTCGACTGGACCTTGGTGTGGTCAAGTGTGGGTGGGCACTGGGGGGCTGCAGTTCTGTGGACTGGGGATGAGGGCGGCGTAGGTGACGTGAGGGGAATGCCATGCACTGCGACCGTCTCCCCCAGGGCCGAGGTTGTGCGTGCGGTAGTGTTTGTGGCAGCAGGTGCTCACCACATTGGCCAGCTGGGGCTGGTGCAGCTGTGTTCCTCGCAGGGGGGCCGAAGGATGGATGGTGGGTCACACCCATATGGACGTTTGGGCCATGTTGGGCCATGTTGGTGTTTCGACTGCTCGGCTTGTCCTGATGACCGTTGCATGGTAGAGGTTCAGAGTTGTCATGGCCGCAGGTAGTTGTGTTGTGATAATCACCGTTGGATGCGGACCCACATACCTGCCAGTATAGTGGGGACAAAAGAGAAATTTGGAAAATTTGGTAGGCCCAATGAGAAATTTTGGGATTTTGAAGGGTGAATGGCACCTTTGGACTTGACCAACCGGAAGTTACCTGTACATCAAGGACAAGGTAGGGGTAAGGCCTTGATGGTTACTGCCCCAGGCTTCAGAACTTGCTTGGTAAATTGGGACACGTAATTTGGAGTTGGGAGGCGGGTGAGAGTGATGACATGGCCGGTGAGGGGATTGGAATGTGTGCCACACAGAGTCTTGTGGGTGGCGTTTGTTTATGTGTAGAGGTGATGTGTTTCTATGTGGTCGTGAGAGTGGAGATAATGGAGAGTTGAGTGATTATTGTGTGTTGGAAATGAAAATGTGTTGGTTAAATGTGAACGGGGATTTCACAACGGCAGGCCATGGCACAAACTCTTGTAACATCTTTTTGGTACCATCTTCTACGGAATTGTGCTGGAGAATTGAATGGCAGAGGGGGAGGAAATGTGTTTTGGGATCTTGTGGGTGGGGAAGGTGTGTGTGTCCGCAGGTACGGTTCAAGCTCTGAGGAGCGATGTCTGCGGCCCCGCTCTGCAGCAATTACCCCTGGCAGCCAGTGGTATCTGGAAATTGGAGCTCGCCGGTGGAGGGTCTGGTTGGGCGCCGTGGGGTAACGGAATCCCCGGTGACCCGTGTAGCTGCGCGGAAGCAGGAGGCCACGGAGGAGGAGATAGATAAAGGTGATATAATATAACAAATATCATGAAACATTTACATTTTGGAGTCAATTGTATAATTTAAATAAACATAAATGCAAATTTCATATGTGCAAAAAGTAAGTACACCCTTGGCTCTAATCGGTGGTATTGCCCCCTTTGGCAGAAACAACCTCAAGTAGGCGTTTCTTATAACTGTCTACCAGTCTCTGACATCGACTGGGAGAAATTTTTGCCCACTCCTCCATGCAGAATTCTTTCAGCTGTGCGATGTTTGAGGGGTTTCTTGCATGCACAGCTCGTTTCAAATCCCCCCACAACATCTCGATGGGATTTCGGTCTGGGCTTTGACTTGGCCATTCCAGAACCCTCCATTTCTTTCTTTTCAGCCATTCCTTGGTGGATTTACTGGTATGTTTAGGGTCATTGTCATGTTGCAAGGTCTACCTTCGGTTGAGCTTCAACTTTCCGACAGAAGGCCTCACATTATCCTCAAGCACCCACTGGTACAATGAAGAATTCATAGTGGATTATATGATGGTGAGCTGCCCAGACCCTGATGCAGCAAAGCTGCCCCAAACCATAATATTTCCACCACCATGATTTACAGTTGGTATCAGGTTCTTGTGGTCAAATGCTGTCTTTGGTTTTCGCCAAACATGTCTTCTGGTACTGTGGCCAAATAGCTCTACCTTTGACTCATCTGTCCAGAGCACATTGTTCCAGAAGTGCTGGTCTTTGCTGAGGTGTTCATTGGAAAACTTTAGTCTTGCTCTGATGTGCTTTCTGGACAGCAAAGGTTTCCTCCTGGCACACCTCCCTTGTAGATCAAATTTGTGCAGCCTCTTTCTGATGGTAGACTCGTGCACTTTGACATCAACAGTGGCAAGAGCTACCTGTAGGTCCCGTGATGACATTCTGGGGTTATTTGAGGCTTCTTTCAGCATCTTGCGGTCTGCTCTCGGGCTGAACTTGCTGGGGCGGCCTGGCCTGAACAAGTTGGCAGTTGTTTGGAATCTTCTCCACTTGTAGATGATCTTCCGGACAGTTGACTGATTGATTTCAAATTGTTTGGAGATCTTTTTAAATCCCTTCCCAGACTCGTAAGCATCTATAACCTTTTTTCTAAAGGCCTCAGTGAGCTCTTTTGGTGACGCCGATCACCGATTTTGGTGACGGTGATCTATGCATGGTGACGCCACACACTTCAACACTTCAACCTCGTCCTGGAGGTGGGGTTGCTATCTTTATAAAAAACTCTCTTCCTCACTCGCCCTCCACTGCCCTCTCTCCACCTCACCCCCAGGAATACCTTTGGCTACGGCTTCCCCTTCGCTCCCACCTTTTGTTCATATGTGTGTTGTACCGTCCACCAAACAGCGATGACTCCATCTACATCTCGCTGTCTGATAATATGGACCAACTTCTATCTACCCATCCCAACTCTCTCTTCCTCATATGTGGTGATTTCAATTGTCACCATGCCAGTTGGCTGGGCGTGGGTACCTCTCTCACCAGCCATGGCTCTTCAGCAAAGGACTTCTGCGACTCACTGGGACTGACACAATCTGTCAATTTCCTGACCCGGATCTCAGTCAACGGAGCATCTTCTCTTCTGGATTTGGTAATGACAAACTTCCCTGAAAATGTCTGCTGCTCTTCTTCTGCTCCAATCGGTTCATCTGATCATGTGCTTGTCAAAGTGGACATCTCTCTGACCATTCTTAGAGAGCCTCCTCAGCGGCGATGAGTCTGGCATTTCACTCAGGCCAACTGGCACGGTCTTCAAGCAGCCATCAATCATCTGGACTGGTCTCCCATCTCTACCGCCTCTGACATCAACTCATCCTGGGAATTCTTTCAAAGTAAATTGCTCTCTCTCATGCACAGATTTATCCCATCTCGTCTTCAGTTGTCATACCCTTCCTCCCGTCCATGGTACACGGAATCTTGTGGTGAGGCTGTTGCCCTGAAACAACTTGCTTTCGTCTCCTGGAAAGCAAATCCAACGGAAGGAAATCTCATTTCCTTTCACAAAGCCCGAAACAAGTGTGTGTCCACCCTCAGGAGAGCCAGGAAACAATATCTCACCGTTCTCAAGACCAAACTCTCTTATCTGTCTCCCTCTTCCAAATCCGGGTGGCGTCTGGTCAAATCTGTTTCTGGTGTTTGTTCCCCCTCCATCCCCTCCCTCACCTCAAACGGCTTAACGGCTGACTCCGCACATGAAAAAGCTGAATGCCTCAACTCTGTGTTTGCCTCTAAATCTTGTGTCCCAAACCCATCCCTCTCTGTACCCACTGTACCCAGTCGTACCCAGCTGCTCCTGGACTCTGTGTCCTTTCCTCCTGACAAGGTGGAAAAGTTTCTGTCAACCCTCGACTCTGATTCTGCAACTGGTCCTGAGGCATCAGCCCACGGGTCCTAAAATCATGTGCTTCCGCTCTTTCACTCCCTCTTTCTGTTCTCTTCACCCTCTCTTTTGCTCAAGGTCATCTGCCATCTGCTTGGAAATCAGCCAACATCACCGCTTTGCACAAAAAAGGTGCAAAAACAGATCCCAGCAACTATAGACCAATCAGCCTTCTCCCAATTATCAGCAAAGTCATGGAATCCATCATTGCTTCAGATATGAAATCTTTCCTCTTCTCCAATGGCTTGATCTCTGATCATCAATTTGGTTTCAGACCTGGTCACTCTACTCTGGACATGCTGCTTCTGCTTTCTCAACAATGGATGGAGGTCCTCAACGCCAAACAGGAAATTAGAGCCGTCTCCCTTGACATTTCACGTGCCTTCGATACGGTCTGGCACCCTGCTCTGCTCACCAAACTCTCCTCCTTTGGTATCCATGGAAATCTCCACGCATGGCTGGCGGACTTCCTCTCTGGTCGTAGTCAACGTGTGGCCCTGAATGGGTTTCTCTCATCTCCTCTACCTGTTCAGGCTGGAGTTCCCCAAGGTAGTGTTCTGGGCCCTGTGCTTTTTCTGGTCTTCATCAATGATCTCTCTGACTCTCTTGAAAATCCTCTCTGGATCTCTTTGCTGACGACTCTACTCTCTGTCGCTCCATTCCTCATCCCTCAGATCGGCAGTCTGCAGCCTCCTCACTCTCTGCAGACCTGGATAAAATCACAGACTGGGCAAACAAATGGAACATGTCTTTCAATCCTGATAAATCTCACACTCTTACGATGTCTCTCCGAAAAGACCGACCGGAAAACCCTCCCATCCACTTTCTGAATAATCCTCTCCAAGAAGTTCTGTCACTCAAGCTTTTGGGTCTCACTATTTGCCATGATCTTTCCTGGGAAAACCACATTTCAAATCTGGCTTCCAAAGCCAGTCGCCTTGATCCTTGATCAAGGCGACTTGATCAAAACCTTGATCTTTTCTACCCCTGCTAATTTCGGTCCCCTTGTGTTTTATACTGGGCATCCTCCGTCGTGCGAAGTCCTTCCTTGGCACACCTGAGCTCCTCACCACATACAAGGCTTTCATCCGCAGCTCTATGGAATACTGCTCTCCCCTCTGGTCTGGTGCTCCTGCCTCACACCTAGCCCGTCTTCACGCTGTTGAAACCAAAGCGTTCAGAATCATTGGAATCTCCCGCAATGAAGCTAACTCCAAGGGCCTTTCACTCACTCACCGCAGGCAGGTTGGTGGTCTTTCCGTCTTCTACCGACTCCTCTCTGGCCTTGCCCCCCCAGCCCTCTCTGGGCTCTGTCCCCCAAATATTCCTACAGGTCGCACAAGATCTGCCTGCAACCCTCTTATGGTTAAACTGCCAAAATCAAGACTTTCTGCTCACCTTCACTCCTTCATTCCTCTTTTCTCCCGCCTCTGGAACAAACTCCCTCACTCTCTTCAATCCCACTCCACCCTCCAGGTCTTTAAAACAGCTGTTCACCACCATCTCTTATCCTCCCCCATCCAAAACCTTGATCTTTTCTACCCCCGCTAATTTCGGTCCCCTTGTGTTTTATACTTCTCCCACCCCCCCCCCCCCCCCTTCCCACGCCTCCTGCCCCCAAGCCCTCTCCCTCCCACACTTCTCCCTGCTCTCAAATGTTGTGGTTGTGTGCTTCCCCTTCTCTCCCCATCTTGTCTTCCGCTCCCTCTTTTTGTATATTTTGTTTGTCTGGTTGATTTGTTTGTGAAATAAATGTTAGCTCTTTCACGAGCCTCGATTCAGTATACAAAAAAAAAAAAAGAGCAAACCAAACCATATGTCTGAGGTTGAAATAAGACAGGTTCCTCCAAGATCCTCTCTGATGATGTTCTAATCATTTGCACCTGAGCTGGTGCACCTGATTCTAATTTTAGGTATTTGAAGGAGTGATAAATGTAGGGGTGTACTTACTTTTTCCACATGCGAAATTTGCATTTATGTTTATTTAAATTATACAATGGACTACAAAATGTAAATGTTTCATGATATTTGTTGTATTATATCACCTTCATCTATCAATATTGTTTAAATGAAGATCAAATAGCTGTATGTTGAAATATGTTGAAAAAGTCAAAACTTTACATGGAGTGTACTTACTTTTTCACGTGACTGTATATATATATATATATATACACTAGCTTGGCTCGGCTCGCTGCGCTCGCCTCACCACACGTCGATACTGAGGAATGGGCTTATTTTAGCTGAGGATAATGACTGTACCTGAGTTGCTGTGTTGTCATGATTTACACCAATCATAATACAAACAATTACTTGGCACAAATGTATTTGTTGTGTTTGTGATATTACATTTTTATCGGCAATTTCGGTGGAAGATTTAGGTTGAATGTTTTTTTTTCAAGAAAGAACCCCTCAGCACACACATAGGGGAGGGGTAGGTGCAGACTGGAAGTTTGGGACGATTACACCTCACCACCACGTAATTCAAAACACCTCACCACCAAGTAATTCAAAACACCTCACCACCAAGTAATTTAAAACACCTCACAGCCATAAAACACGTCATGAAAACACCTCACCACCACAAAATTAAAAACACCTCACCACCACGAAATTGAAAACACCTCACAGCCATAAAACACGTAATAAAAACACCTCACAGCCATAAAACACGTAATAAAAACACCTCACCACCACGAAATTAAAAACACCTCACAGCCATAAAACACGTAATAAAACACCTCACAGCCATAAAACACATAATAAAAACACCTCACAGCCATAAAACACGTCATAAAAACACCTCACAGCCGTAAAACACGAAATAAAAACACCTCACAGCCACGATATTAAAAACACCTCACCACCAAGTAATTCAAAACACCTCACCACCAACTAATTCAAAACACCTCACCACCACATAATTATAAATACCTCACCACCACGTAATTCAAAACACCTCACCACCACATAATTATAAATACCTCACCACCACGTCGTTTAAAAACACCTCACCACCACGTCATTTAAAAACACCTCACCACCAAGTAATTCAAAACACCTCACCACCACGTAATTCAAAACACCTCATCACCACATCTATCTATAATTCCAGCAATCTCTGTGTGTCTGTGTGTCTGTGTGTCTGTGTGTGTGTATGTCTGTGTGTCTGTGACCGCTGTTTCTCGACAACCACGGGTCCGATATACTTGAAACTTGCCAGGTATATTGCTGGGGACCCGAGGATGTGCCTTTTCAAGGTTTCATATTAATCGGACAAGTAGTTACCGAGCTATGTCCAAAAAACGATTCAACCAATCAGAGAGCAGCGAGTTATCACGTGTGCCGAACGTGCCGAACAGACTCTGCCTCGGACGGCACATTTGAGAGCGTATTCATTTATTTCACGTTGGCAAACTATGTTGCCGCTATGTTGGCGTTAAACTATGTTTTAAAACTAATTAAAACTAATTTGCGATTCTTTCGCTTTCCTGCGCGTTTGTGCACGCTATGGCGATTTCTTTACCAAACTCCGCAAGCCGTTCGCTTTGGACCAAACCATTTCATGTAAATAGAGGGGGGGGGGATTGTCACCGTACTCGCAAGCCGTTCGCTTTGGACCAAACCATTTCATGTAAATAGAGGGGGGGGGGGGGATTGTCACCGTACTCGCAAGCCGTTCGCTTTGGACCAAACCATTTCATGTAAATAGAGGGGGGGGGATTGTCACCGTACTCGCAAGCCGTTCGCTTTGGCTTTGCGAATGGACCAAACCATTTCATGTAAATAGAGGGGGGGGGGATATAATTTTAGATATATATATAGTACGGGCATGCCCTAGTATAGATAAATGACTGTACCCGAGTTGCCGTTTTGTCATGGTTTAAACCAATCATAATTCCAACAATTATTTTGCACAAATGTATTTGTAATATACGTGATAACACATTTTATAAACAATTGAAGTTGAAAAAAAAAAATTTCCCCCAAAAAATTCCAAAAAAATAAAAAATAACAAAATTGTAAATTTTTCAAAAAGAATACCCTTAGGACATACCGACGGGAGAGATATGTGCATACCAGAAGTTTGGTACGATTTCATAAAAGTTTGAGAAAGTAGTTCAGTGACAACACAGGACAGGACAGGACAGACGCTGCACAGATATATATATATATATATATATATATATATATATATATATATATATATATATATATATATATATATATATATATATATATATATAAAATATATATATACCGTATATATATATACAGTATATATATATATATATATATATATATATATATATATATATATATATATATATATATATATATATATATATATATATATATATATATATATATATATATATATAATATACACACATACACATTTACATAGACATAGATATATGATGTACTTGTAAGTACTTGTGTTACGAATTCATGTGAATTACTATTCAGGTCTTTGCTTATCAATGTGTAGTCGATTAAAGGTTGTTGTGATTAAAGGGTCAGGAGCCCTTCTGGGGAAAAGGAGACCGGAAACGGAAGGAGAAAGACACGAGGTCCTGGAGAAGCGACGATCAGCTCGGCGAGGGTATCGATATTGAGCAGCGTCTGACGCTGCGTTGGAAAACCCGTCTGGCGAAAGGAATTACCCCTTGACACATCAAGTTGCCGTGGGTTCGTGCACGGAACCAAGCGTCCTACACAGTTCGCCTCCCCGTCTACAAGGACGCGTACGGGTCGCACCTTGGGCCTCGCGCGCTGGACAAGCCGCGCGTTGCTTTGTCCGCTTTGCTTGGCAAGGAGGTGTGTGCTGCAACCGTTGTTCCCGGTACGTGACGTGCACGTTTGGGAGCACGTCAGCCAGGGGTTCGTTCAACCGCCCGTGTGCGGAGAAGCCGACCTTCATCTTGGTCAGGAGGGGCCCAGAGACATTGTGAGGGACAGAGACCAAAGGGGTCGTGAGTACCCAAGGGGTCGGGAGTGGGGAAAGGGGACACACCTATATAAGATGGCCATCTTAATAATATTGGTGATTGATTGTTGATTGTTGATGGTTGTTGATGGTTGTTGATGGTTGATTGCTCGGGGAAAATATTATTGATTGTTCCGGATCCTTGGTGTGGGGTGTCTTATTGATTGGAATTCATATTGATTGCGTTACGAAAGCGCATAAATAATATATCTTTCTGGCGGAGTTCCTCTCACGGTCCGGGGGTCACCGAGACCAGGTAGTCACCGGGAGGACCACGTAACAGAATTGGGGGCTCGTCCGGGATTACGATTTGCGGATTCGCAATTGGGTCTATGTCCGGGATCTAAAATTGTATAAAATAATAAAATAATATTTTTATTAATAAAAATTTATTAATTAAGTATTAATTGGTAAATTTTTGGGGAAATTGGGGGTAAAGTCTTGGGTGAAGGTTAACAGGTGTTAACGATAGGCACCATGGCGTTTGTGGCACAGAACTTTGCGGTAACCCCGAGTGAGGCACAGTTCCGAGCGTTACTAAAGTCGGACCTCTTGAAATTGGCCAAACATTTTAACTTGGAGGTCCGAACTAATTTGAGGAAGGCAGAGTTGCAGACCACGGTGATACAGTCTATGGTGGGATTAGGAACATCGGACGAGTTAGCCTGGGAGTGGCTACCCAAAGAACCAGAAGACGTTGCGCTCCGGAAACTGGAGTTGCAATTACGGAGCCAGGAACGGATCAAAGAAGAAGAAAGGAAAGCAGAAAAGGAAAGAGCAGAAGAAGAAAGGAAAGCAGAAGAGAGGAGAGAAGAGAAACAAGCAGAGGAAAGGAGAGTGGAACGAGAACTCCAGGAAAGGTTAAAAGAAGAGGAAAGGAAAGCAGAAGAGAGGAGAGAAGAGAAACAAGCAGAGGAAAGGAGAGTGGAACGAGAACTCCAGGAAAGGTTAGCAGAAGAAGAAAGGAAAGCAGAAAAGGAAAGAGCAGAAGAAGAAAGGAAAGCAGAAGAGAGGAGAGAAGAGAAACAAGCAGAGGAAAGGAGAGTGGAACGAGAACTCCAGGAAAGGTTAGAAGGGAGAAAAGCAGAGGAGAGGAGAGCTGCCAGGGAACTCGAAGCAGAGGAGAGAAAAGCCGAAAGGGAGTTGAAGGAACGGGATCTGGCGCTTCAGCAAGAGATTAAATTCAAGGAGCTGGATTTAATGAGAGAACGGGGAGAGGTACCACCCTTGCTGACGGGGTCGACACCTAGCCAGAACACCTGGGAGGTGGGCAGACATGTGAGGCTGGTTCCACCCTTCAGTGAAAAGGAAGTCACTCAATTTTTTCCACACTTTGAGAAAGTGGCTCGACAGTTAAACTGGCCGGAGGAGGCCTGGACCATACTAGTGCAAAGTGTGCTGGTGGGTAAAGCTTAAGAGATTTATTCGGCGCTACCAATGGACCAATGTGCAGATTATGAGGTATTGAAGAAGCACATCCTCAAAGCCTATGAGTTGGTTCCGGAAGCTTACCGGCAAAAATTCAGGAATGCCAGGAAGAGGGAGAGTGAGACCCATGTGGAGTTTGCTAGAGTGAAAGAAAATATGTTTGATCGGTGGTGTGAGTCAAAAGGAGTCGGGAACGACTTCGAAGCATTGCGTGACCTGATGCTGGTGGAGGAATTTCAACAGTGTGTCCACGAGGACATCAAAGTGTACCTGCAGGAAAAGAAAGTACCGAAGTTGTGGGACGCAGCCACCATGGCAGATGATTATGCCTTAACACACCGGATAGGGGTCCACGAACCTAACTCCCCGCCTAGATCTCCGCAGGGGAGGTGTGGAACAGCAGGTGCGGAGAACGACAATACATGGCGGCGGCCGCGAGATGAATATGGGGACAACGCTGATACCCGAACTGTTCGAAATCAGGGGACTATGGGCCCAAGACAAACTTATTTTTCGGGGGGCCCGAGGCAGACCACGAGTATTTCCTCCGGGCCTACTTGCGCTTTTTGCAAGAAACCTGGACACTTGATGTCCAGTTGTTACCTCATGAAAAGGGAAAACCCAGAGCGGAGTCCGACTATTACCACTCCGAATGCGATGGCAAGCGTAAGAAATTGCCCACAGAAGAGTTACCAACCATTTATTTATGAGGGGTTGGTCTCACTCAAGGGAGACTTGACTAACCCAAGACCGGTTAGGGTTTTGAGGGACACAGGAGCCCATCAATCCTTAATGCTTGAAGGCATTTTGCCATTGTCAAAGAGTACCGCAACTGGTGATAGTGTTCGGTTACAAGGGATCGGTGGCTGTGTTCGTGCCCCACTTCATGTCATCCATTTGGAATCCGATTTGATGTCAGGACCGGTCACCGTCGGTTTACAAGCCACCCTTCCTGTAGAGGGAATATCTGTGATTATCGGGAATGATTTGGCCGGGGGGCAAATTTATGGTAACCCGAGGGGGGATAAAGAGCCCCGCAGGGGAAATAACACCACCCCAGCTCGGAAGGGTAACAAAAGTTCCAAGTTATTTGTAGGGGGACTGAACTTCAACACAGAGGAAGAAGTTCTGACCTCTGTCTTCAACAGATATGGGCCGCTGGTGGAAGTGCGGGTGGTAAAAGACAGGGAAACGCAACGGTCAAGAGGGTTCGGCTTTGTCACGTTTGCAAGCACAAGACACGCCAGGGAGGCAGAGAAGAATTGGAATGGTAAGGATTTGGAAGGTCGGACCATAACAGTAGGGAAGGCATTTCGTAGGCATCAAGAGGTCTACAGAAGAGGACCACTTGGCGGTAGTTTTGGTGTTGGCAGCAGCCGATATTACTATGGAGGCTCCCAGAGTTACGGCACCTCCCGAAAGAATGAATGTCAGAGCACTGGCCGGGAAGGAGACCGCCAGTCAGGTAACGGCTGGGACAAGGGGTCCCACCGTAACTGTTAGGAGTCTGGAGAAGTTGAAGCACTATATACGGTGGAGCCGCCGAGCCGGGACTCCTACACGGACTAACCGTGAACGCCACGTTCTTAAAGGCGTCCAGGTAGTGAACTTTCCTGCACGGACTAACCGTGAACTCCACGTTCTTAAAGGCGTCCATGTAATGAACTTTCCTCCCCAGACTAACCGTGAACTCCACATTCCTTAAGGCGTCCATGTAGGGAATACTCAGCTGGGCCTCCCGAAAAAGTGCTATCGAGAGGTTTAACTTTGGGGCTTTGGTCACCACCTCTTAACCGTCATTCAAGAGAAAGTAGAAGGGTTGACGCTTGGTCCAGAGGGAATTAATCTAGGGGATTGGGTGAAATATTGTTGCTTTATTTTTAAGTGATGACTGTGCCCGGGGGGAACTGATGATTTGGGGGGGGGGGGGGGGGTGAGTTATCTGGTTTGTTTATCCAAGTTGGCCGGCAAAGAAAGTTTTCGCTGGGTTCAAACTTTCTTTCTTGAAGGGGGGGAGTGTTACGAATTCATGTGAATTACTATTCAGGTCTTTGCTTATCAATGTGTAGTCGATTAAAGGTTGTTGTGATTAAAGGGTCAGGAGCCCTTCTGGGGAAAAGGAGACCAGAAACGGAAGGAGAAATACACGAGGTCCTGGAGAAGCGATGATCTTCTTCTTCCTCGCCGAGCTCCGAGGTGAGGTTATCGATATTGAGCAGCATCTGACGCTGCGTTGGAAAACCCGTCTGGCGAAAGGAATTACCCCTTGACACATCAAGTTGCCGTCGGTTCGTGCACGGAACCAAGCGTCCTACACAGTTCGCCTCACCGTCTACAAGGACGCGTACGGGTCGCACCTTGGGCCTCGCGCGCTGGACAAGCCGCGCGTTGCTTTGCCCGCTTTGCTTGGCAAGGAGGTGTGCGCTGCAACCGTTGTTCCCGGTACGTGACGTGCACGTTTGGGAGCACGTCAGCCAGGGGTTCGTTCAACCGCCCGTGTGCGGAGAAGCCGACCTTCATCTTGGTCAGGAGGGGCCCAGAGACATTGTGAGGGACAGAGACCAAAGGGATCGTGAGTACCCAAGGGGTCGGGAGTGGGGAAAGGGGACACACCTATATAAGATGGCCATCTTAATAATATTGGTGATTGATTGTTGATTGTTGATGGTTGTTGATGGTTGTTGATGGTTGATTGCTCGGGGAAAATATTATTGATTGTTCCGGATCCTTGGTGTGGGGTGTCTTATTGATTGGAATTCATATTGATTGCGTTACGAAAGCGCATAAATAATATATCTTTCTGGCGGAGTTCCTCTCACGGTCCGGGGGTCACCGAGACCAGGTAGTCACCGGGAGGACCACGTAACACTTGTAAAAGCTATGTTATCTTTGAAGTTATTCCCTTAACCAAAAAGCAAATGACTGGTTTTCCAACTGCCCGGATCATCAGCTGGGCACCATTTTTCATCGAGGTTTCGATCCTTTCAGCCCAGAACCTCCAAACGGCGGATCCACAACCCTGACTGCAGGTCCACATCAGTAGATTAATCAACATCAATGGACCCACATCCTCAAAGCTGTGTCCAGACAGTTAATCAACACAGCAATGCAATATCCTTATTCAAACTTATCTAATTACTACTTTTATTTAAAATATTAACACAAACTAATAACTTAAATCATAAATCACTTTACATAACAATATACTAAGCGATAAATACTCCACCCGATGTCCATTACACAGCATCTCCATCCATCCATCAACTCAATCTCAGACAGAGACATTGCCGTTTCCCTACCATCCCGCCCACCACCCGTTCACCCCAACCCCTCACCCACCACCCCTCACCCCAGCCCTCTCCCCTCTCATCCCTTCACCTACCCCCTCTCACACCTCTCACACCGGCCACACATCCAGAGCTGGTATAAATGTTTCCCTCACCCGATGTCCCCATCTACCTCTGGTTATTATTTTTCCCACTCTGACTGGCCCCTCCATTTTGGGGGGTGGGTGGGAGGAAGAAGGGAAGGAGGACAAATTTAGCCATGTGACAAGTGCTTAAACCTCAGCGTTGCCAGGTAAAAAGAAGTTGGAACACCCTCTGCCACCACCACTAGGTGGCACTACAGATACACATTTACATAGAGAATTTACGCTCCTTTCCCCCCCCCCCCCCCCACCGCCCTCAACCCACCACCCCACACCTGCGTGAGCCCCCCAGCCACCCAACACGCCAATGTGACGCCTTTCCCCATCCGCCACACCACACTTGCGCTGAGTCCGAGGGCCTATGTTACCCCACACAAACTTGTATTTTTATCCCGAGTTTGGAGTTTGTAAACTTAAAAGATGCATAAGGAACAAAGACAGAGACAGAGACAGAGACATCTGTGGTGTTTGTCCATGTGTTCGTCTGTCTCCTGTTTATGGCAACCGCTCCCCACGCTGCGTTTAAAAAAATCTGTGTGCACACACAAAGCTCAACATTCACTTTTGCAATAAGCCTCATGTTGGCTTAAGGGCCAAGCAAAGACCTTTCACTTTAGACCATCCATCTGAGGTCGGCAAAATGAGTTTCTGGAAACAGGGGGCACTGCATCAGAAGTACAGCCACGCTCCCAGCAATCATGCAACCAGCAGCAACAGGCTGTATACGAAATAATATTTAAAACTTTTGAAATGATGGGAAACCAGGCATGAATAATGTTGATGCCAAATTTTATTTCACAATCAGGATATTCTACAATCTTTTTCGACAAATCCAACCTCCGCTGCCCGATGTTGCACCACCATTTCGCGGTGGTGGTATAAGTAGCTCAGAGCTTTGGCTCTTTGGCAACACAATTAACCAACACAAAAAGTCCATGAAATAATTTTAATTCATAGATTAATGTAAACTTTTCTCGTCACTTAGCTATCCTATCGTCCCTAGGCTAAAAAAAAACCCAGAGGTCCTCCATCCAAGGACTAATTGAGATTGACTACTTTTTTTTTTCTTTTTTTTTGTATACAAGATCGAGGCTCGTGTACACTTAACTTCAGATATCTGATTGAATAAAACTAATTCACGCTGATAAGTTAGAAGCAACAATGCCCTTATTCTGAGCAACTTCAAACCCAAAAACAACTGGTCTTGTGATCAAAACGTTTGTCCGCCCTTCGTACAGTTACGCTGTATAAACAAAGGGCTTACTTATACATTGAAAAATGTAATAGGTTGGCATTCCTTGCACTGATGTAAGTGTCTTGCTCATATAACTTTTTGAATGCCCTTTGTTTTCAAGAAAAGAATCAGAAACCGTTATTCGAAATGAAAGATAGTGCAAGGAGAGGGCAATGCAATAGTCATTATAATAGTGATGTGTCTGTGGAAACGGCTGAATGGTTCTGGGTGGGATGTCACAGTAGGGAGGCAAACCGAGTTATCACAAGTGGGGTCACATGTTATGCAAAGTGGGGATGGGGTGATTATGTTGTACTGGGGAATAACAGAGGAATGGTTTGACAGAAAAGCCACCAAGTGACCTCAATTTTCAGCTTGTTTTGTCCCAACTTTATTTTGTCTTACTGGACAGAAATACGATGGGTTTGGAATGTTCTCGCAATGAGAAACTAGCAACAGTGGAAGACAGGAAAAAGCATATATATTGACTTCTATGCTCTTCTAGCCAAAGAAAGCTGCATAAAGCAACCAAAGAAAGCCAAACAAAGTTAGCCCTTTGCTGTTTCAATACCACCCAGATTATTATACAGCTGCAGACATTCACAAGTAGTGCCGTACATACATGAGAATCCCAATGCAACACACCCCCCTCAGCCACCAGACCAGTTTCATCACTTGTTGGTTAATCATCAGCGACAGCGTAGAGAGAAAATGCGCACCACCGAGGCTCCCAAACATGTACCACGTCCAATGCTAATTGGAGTTAATATATAAATAACAAGACCCTGGTGTTAGTAACCCTGGTGTTGGGCTAGCGGCTAGGGTGCCGGCTTAGGATCCTAGGATCCTGGGTTTGAATCCCGGTCGATCGCTGAATTAACGCCAGGGGGGTTGACTCAGTCTGTCATCCTTCCGAGGTCGGCTAATTGAGGACCAGTTCACTGGTAATTCCCTGTTTGTCGTTAAAGGCGGCAAAAAGGGTTGGCGTCAGGAAGGGCATCCGGCCGTAAAACATTGCTTCAAAAAGGGGACCCGAAAAACAACAACAACCACGGTTCCCGAAAAAGGCCAACCCCCGCTTGCGGGGAAAAATGGCCTCTAAAGGTGGTTTTCTTTTTTTTTTTAATATAAATAACAAGACCCAATCATGTCTCTCACCCATTCTGGTGGCGGAGGGGGGTGTGTAGCTTTGGCGTTCTCGTGTATGCACTACTTGCGAATTCCTGCAGCTGTAGAACAATCAGGGTAGGGGTTGAAACATCAAAAGGCTTAACTTGTGTATCTTTTATTGGTTGCTTTATGCAGCTTTATTTGGTGAGAAAAGCATGGGAGTTAAACTATTTGCTAATCCTAGCCACCTGGGATAATTGATTAGATGAGACCTGATTGGTTATTCCCTTAAATTACCAGTAAGTAATTACCAGTGAGAGACGTGATTAAGTCTTCTTATATATGTAAGCCAATGGCAAAGGGTAGCATGTTTTGTCATAATGCTACAAAACATGGGTTAGCTCCCCTGACAAATACGTTTGCAAATTTTTATTTAAAACATAATTTTTATACATAAAAACATAAAGTTTTTTTTTTTCCACCGAACACATAGCGAACTAGAATGACACTTGGTAAAGAGCATACCTCTGCCAGGCTGAACAGTTTACGTTTTGTATCCCACTGATAGACCGGAACTGGATTCGGACCTGAACCAAAATCTAATCAGCTTGTTCTCGTCACCTAACCAACACATCCAGCAAGTTTTGTCATAAGCCGTCCACAACTTTTTGAAATATCGTGTATATATAGTTTCTGGTCCTCTCCAAGGTGAAGAATTACCAAAAAATTCTCGGATCTGCATCCGGATTCGGATCTTCACCAAAATCGAATCAATTCTTCCTTGTCACATATCCAACCTGTCCATCAAGTTTCTTCCGAATCCATACATAACTTTTTGAGACATTTTGCTATGTATTGTTTTTGGTCCTATTGGTCCAAAGGTGAGGAATTACCAAAAAATCCTCAGATCTGCATCCGGATTCGGATCTTCACCAAAATCGAATCAATTCTTCCTTGTCACATATCCAACCTGTCCATCAAGTTTCTTCCGAATCCATACATAACTTTTTGAGACATTTTGCTATGTATCGTTTTTGGTCCGATTGGTCCAAAGGTGAAGAATTACCCAAAAAAATTCGTATCTGCATCCGGATTCGGATCTTCACCAAAATCGAATCGATTCTTCCTCGTCACATATCCAACCTGTCCATCAAGTTTCTTCCGAATCCATACATAACTTTTTGAGACATTTTGCTATGTACCGTTTTTGGTCCTATTGGTCCAAAGGTGAAGAATTACTAAAACAAAATATC
Source organism: Myxine glutinosa (assembly GCF_964187855.1). Classification (NCBI taxonomy): domain Eukaryota; kingdom Metazoa; phylum Chordata; class Myxini; order Myxiniformes; family Myxinidae; genus Myxine; species Myxine glutinosa. The sequence continues at coordinate 94,923,606 of NC_136264.1, read as the reverse complement.
GGATCCGGATCCGGATTCGAATCTTCACAGAAATTGAATCAATTCTCCCTTGTCACATATCCAAAGTCTCCACCAAGTTTCGTCTGAATCCGTCCACCACTCTTTGAGATATCCTGTTCACAAACAAGCAAACAGACAAACAGACAGGGATAGAAACGTAACCTGCATCCACCTTCGGTCAAAATCCAAATAAATTCAAAACAGCCAAACAAATATAGTTCTGACCAAAAAAAACGTTCGTAGCAAACAACAAAATGTTTGCATCTGGGAAGACACCATGCTAAAAAAACATGTTGAGATATTTTTGAATTGAAAAAAAATAAAGTATCCCTGCATGACTTATCTGAAAGATAAACCCTAAAGCCTCATTAAAATGCACGGATAATAACAATAATGAATTATGCCAACAATTGTTCCTCCTAAACTTTCACGTTCCTCTTCCCCTGAAAAGTTTCCTTCCTCCAACCTGCTTGGTACCTCTGCCCGGTGCCTCACCTTGTTCTCCCCACGCACACCTGTGGTTCTAGGGGGTCGGCGATGGAGAAACGGTAGGAAAGAGGAAGCGAACTATGAATGGCAGGAGTTGGATAAAAGTAAAAAACCAATTATTAATTAAATAAAAAATAAACACCAAAACCAACCTTGCATTAGCCAAGCCATGAACCCTGCTCTGTCGTTTTACAGTTCCTCCAAGGCAAGGCATAACAGGAAGATTGGACGCCTTGCCTACAACATGCAACTTTGTGCATGCATTTTTGTGTTTTGTGTTTCTCCCTCCTCTATATGACCAATTGATGAGTAGCAAGTGTGTATAATATTCAGCAGGATCCATTATTTCTATTTTAGGCAGTAATTCCTTCTACAATGTCCAAGACTCATGGACCAACATGTGTATAAGTTACAAAACATCCAGGACTTTAGAAGACACTGGGACAAATCACGGTGAGTGGGATTCAAACCTGCAGTCACAGAATTGTGATGCAGAGAGGAACAGGCTGACCTATGGTGCATCAGACACAAGCATCAGATTACAATCACATCTTAGATACAAAAACTATGAAACAAAAACTCCTTCAAACCTTTGAAGAGTTTCAACCCATTCAATTCAGTACCCAATGAACGAACTGCAGGCCCATATAAACACATGGATATTTGCAGACATCCTTTGCATATTGGCTATTCCACCCTATAGCAATACCCCATCAGCGACGGTGTGTTTCATTTCCCAAATATGCTTCTAACAGCATCTCCATATCATGTTCTCCTGTTGCCACTACAGCTTCCTGCTTTCCATGTTCTCCTGCTGCTCGTTTCTGTTCCTCATGGCTCTTCGCTCACCTTCCCCCATTTACCATCTGATTGAGTCGGGTGCTCATGTGACAGTGAACTTGAGAACCTCATTTTTTTCATGTAAAAATATGAACTTGAACTCGGGTCAAGCGAACTCAAATAAAGGCACAGTAGAGTTCAACATTTGAGGGTTTCTAAAGATGAATTGTTCATGTTATACAAGTTGGGCCTACCAATTACAAATAACCTTTGCCAGTTTGCCCCCCTTTTTGGGTAAATGCTATACTTTTGACTTATTATTTATTGAATGTTTAAAGGAGGGAGCTCATTGTTGGATACTTCGTACATGTTTATAAGTTTCCCACTTTCAAATCTCACAGCGAAATGGGACCATGTTGATTCTGATTGGTCCATGTGTCATATTAAATGTGTCATAAAATACAAATGTGAATAACATGGCTGTTTTATATTCACCCCGTGCATACAAACTGAAAAGCAAGGTTAAGCAATTGGTTCATGTCCATCTGTCTTATCAGTTTATGATCGAGGAACAACTTATTTAAAGTCAATATGGAAATTTTAACATTAATGTGAAAATTAATCTGCTGTTTAGCAATACATTGGCTCTGAATTTGTCGTGATCGCACATGCGCGGAGAGGCTTGAGATAATATTTTTACTCTGTCTGGCAGTCAAACAAAATTGAAATTCATGCCAGACAGGAAACTTACTGTTTTTATGGGCATCATAAAAGACACAAACAACAGGCATGAACAAGAAAGAGCAATCAGAGATTGCAGACCCTCGCCAGGATGTGTTTTCAGTGGTTTTAAGGCTTTTGTGTTGAAACAAAAATGGCGGCCGAACCACGTGACCGATGACGTCATCGTTATTTTTTTTTCTCCACCAATTTATCCCGAGATTATGCTCAAGAAATTTCATCTTGATTGGATGAAGTTTTGTACTTGTCAAATTATGACATCATAATGGAGGCACCTATGACATCATCATTAACATATTTTATTCCCCATGGAGAGTTCTTTTCAATGAGCCATGTCTCAATTTTTTCTATGCAGCGCTTTCGGAGATAACGAGGTGCAACGTTTTTCTGCTTTTCCATGATGGCGGCCGAACCACATGACCTATGACGTCATAATTATCATTAAAAAAAATTATACAGGTGGGGTTGCACATATGGTGAAAATTTCCTGTCAATCGGACCAACGGTTGCAGAGAAAATCATATTTATTCTGTGCGGACAAACAAACAGACAAACAGAGACAAACGGACTCAAATGCAATACCCTCTCCTCAGGCGAGGGTAATAACTTCTGCAACATGTTACATAGAGTGGTGAAATCGACACTGTGTGAAATGACGGAAAAACCAAGAATTAATTTATTTATTCGACTTTTACAATCTTTATTTTATTTAAATTTAATTATATACTGAACCACTGTAAAACACAAATCACCTTCTTTTCACTTCCAAGAACCTAAAGTTTAGCAGTACTTAGCAGGATTTGTTATATAGGGTGGTGTATAATATGGAAGAAAGTAAAATAAGTTTTACAGGTTATTGATTTTTTTCAAAACATTCGATTGGGTAATCTTACCATGGATCACATGAACATAATTTTAGCTTCGGAACGAAGTACAGGCTGTCCACAAAATCTTGTTCCAGTTTTTAATTGTTGTTACAACCAAACCAAAAGAGATACAATGATGCGTTTTTTTGCATTTTGTCACATAGCTCGTAAAGTTTATTGTGTTCTTCAGTACACCTCAACATGTGAACCTTTACTGGCATGAAGCATTGCAAAGCAATAATCCACTTCCATCCATGGGTTGGCCAACATATCACTCGTCACAATGCTGACGCAATTGCTTATCCTTGTACAAAGTGTTTCAATATCAGTAACAGAGGTTTGGAGAACAATGCTTGAACTAACCCCACAAGAAGATGTCAAAGGGCCTCATATCGGCAGACAGTGAAGGCCAAAGGAGTTTCACCACCACGTCCAATCCATCTACCGGGGAGGTTATTGGTTCTAAAGGCTGAACTCCCGGCTTTCTGCACTTTATATGCATGAAGATACAATCTTTTATGTACAGCTTTTGTTTTTACGGCGTCGCCCAAAGGGCAAAGCCATCTAGAACAGTGTTTGTCTGTCCGCATGTATGTATGTATGTATGTATGTATGTATGTATGTATGTATGTATGTATGTATGTCCCCTCAAACATACACCAATCAGAGATGAGGATCTGGTCACATGACAGGGTGATTTGATTACGTCTGTGATGTGATTATGTCTGTGATGTCATTACGGCGTACAATGGCCGACTCCACACTCCGCCATTTTGATTCCTATGCCGTTCAGGCAGAACATATCGTCAAACCTGTCACATATCACAATCGCCATGCTCTACCTTTACGGTTTTCATTCAGTGTGAAAGACAAACAAAGCAAATTGTTAAAATGACCATCAAAGACAATCAAATATCAAAAGCAAAGGCATTACGTGTCTTCTAACGACACAGTACATAAAGGCCATAGGCTTCATGCCTTCATCCCTCACCTTCAGGCCGCTTCGGACAAATTAGCCCAGGTTTGTGAATACAGTAGTATCGTTTTCATAATAACTAGCCGAAACCCGTGGAACATCCACTGAAGGGAGGATTTGGTGTATGGATAGAGTGTACCAATATGGATGGCATAGGGGATTCGCTTGTCCGAGTAAGAGTTAGGAAGAAAGATGAGAATGAAGAGTGCGTATATGAACAACGTATTTATTGCAATCTACTTAAATGACAACGCTACGATATACTTTTGAAAAATGAATGGATTCGTAATAGGAATCGGCATAGCACCACTCTGGCCATTTTTTATGAGACTATATGGTGTGGGTTGGATTTGTGTGAACAAAATCAAGAAAAAGGCGACACTTTGTAGAATCCAACTTACACTGTGTATAAAGTGTCACCTCCTGACTTTGTATTTTATATTGTTAGAGACAAAACAAACACTAAATAACATAGCCACATACCAAAAACGTGTATTTTCAATTTTCACTTGTGCAAAAATGCTACTCACAATTACATCGCCTGTGCGTCGGCCTGTGATTGAGCCAGAGAGTTGGCCTGTGAGTCAACTTCCTTTCCAATGTCTGCAAGAGTTGTAATACTGATTGTGCATGTGTAAAATTATATGAAAGAAGAACATGCATATCAATAGACGATGCCATTGAAAAGGAGCGCAGCTGTCAATAGAAAAGGATGTCTGACATCAATTTGACATTATTGCACAGGAAATGACAAACAAAGAAACAGTTCATTTCCATCGGGTAATATTACGATGAGAGATCAGCCGATACCTTTATTATGTCCATCAGCATCCATGGCACTTAGGAAAAAAAAAAACGTGGCATCAGCCAGCCGCAGCCAACTATCACGTACCGTCTCGAAGTCAATGCCATCCTTTTATCTCTTCGTATACACCTCACTGATTTCTACCTTATCGTGAACAGGGTAAAGCCTACTTTGATAATCATGAACGGTGGCAGATGCAGGAGCGAAACGTAAGCGTAGGCCTCGGCCCTACCTATCCAGTTGTTGTTTCCGTTGTGTAAGGGGGGAAAAAAACAAACATTTTGGCCTCAGACCTTTGAGAGTACGTCGTTCCGTGAACTTTTTGAACGGGCCTCGTATGCCATGCTTCGTCAACGTTGGGTTGTTTTTAAATGATTTGAAGGATTAACTTAAGCACCGTGAATAGAGCAGATACTGATGGGCTGCTGATCGGTTTCACTTCGTTGTTATCACAGTATATGGAAGAAATTATGGTAAACCCACCTGATGAGGTTAGCGTACACCGCCATCGATGACACCGGCACAAATGGCGGAACAGATGGATTCTTCTTCATCGCATTGCATCGCATTCTCTTCCTGTGAAACTGTTTCATAGAACTGTGTCGTTTATGTACATTTTTAGCCGCGTCGCAGACGCTGCTCATAGAGTGCACTCTGCTGTTGTTGTTGTTACCACGTCTTCTTCTTCTTCTTCTTCTTGTTGTTCTTGCAGAGAAGACAAAACCTCAAAGCTCCACCCATTCTGGGAACCATAGCTCCACCCATTGTGGGAGAGGCTTCATATAAACAAATATCCACCATTTTATTAACTCGCATAGCTTTGAGGCCTGTTTTGTAGGCCCGTGGTGTCTTCCTCTCACACAGTTTTCTTTCAAATCAAATTCGATATATCATTTCATTTTTCACAGTCGCCAAAATAGTTTTAGACTCAGTTGAAAAAAAACGGGAAGAAAATGCGATGAAATTTGCCCTTTATAGAACGAAATGAATTCTCAAAGGCCTGTAACTTCAAGTCCATTGACATATATTTTTTTTAAATCGCGGCATGCTCAGTCATACACCGCCCGAAATAAGAGACGGGAAAATGCCGAGATATATATATTTTGTTTAAATCGCGGCATGCTCAGTCATACACCGCCCGAAATAACAGACGAGAAAATACCGAGATATATTAAAAATTCGTCCATTTGATGACAATCATCACGATGAAATATTTAATTTATACGTCGTCACAATAATGTGGAGAGAGGAGCATAGCTTCGTTCACGTGTCGCCACACACGGGAAATTGCCGAGATATATTTTTGTTAAATCGCGGCATGGTCAGTCATACACCGCCTGAAATAACAGACGGGAAAATGCCGAGATATATTAAAAATTCGTCGCCACACACAGGAAATTGCCGAGATATATTTTTGTTAAATCGCGGCATGGTCAGTCATACACCGCCTGAAATAACAGACGGGAAAATGCCGAGATATATTAAAAATTCGTCGCCACACACGGGAAATTGCCGAGATATATTTTCACTTTGCACAAAAATAACATCAAGTAATCGAATCAATAGGAATGTCCTGTGCTTATAACATCGACGTTATAGGCACAGCTGCATCTAGGCATTGTGTAACATCGACGCGGCTTTTGTTTTAATTAAAACTCTTTGTACTTGTTATTTTATTACATTCACGTAGTTTCACCTTCTGGACTTCGTGGAGCTTCAATCTTTTGTGGTTCAATAAAATAAAATAAAGATGGATTCTTCTTCATCGCAGCGCATTCTCTTCCTGTGAAACTGTTTCTCCATTTAACGTTTCCAAAATCAAAACTTCAAAAACTTCTTCACTTCGATTCGAAAAAACTTCAAACTTCAAAAAACGTTTCCAAAACGTCACTCCATTTAACTTTATTAAAATGACGATAAAGACCATTTGACCATCGCCTTCGCCCAGCAGATGCCAATACGATAGTGTCGTAAGATGGCGTCGTATCGGCCGATAATCGGATGCTTTTGGGTCCCAAAGTCGGCGAATTCAGATTTTTCGAGTATGGCTGTACGTGATAAACAAAGAGCGCGGTTCGTAGATGGAGAATGCATTAGTGCCGTGGGCTTTGGGTCACTGGGTGCGGCGTAAAAGGGATAACAAAGTCGAGTCCTTACGGTATTATTATATAGATAATAATAATAATAACAACGTTAATAATAAAAATAGAGTAAACATTATCATAACCCTTTGTCGTGACTGCAACGTTACTGGATTGAAGCGATGTATGGTTGATTCATTGTTGACTCGAAACATATTGTTACGGATCCGGGGGACGGCACTCCCGTTAGCAAGGGAGGGTTAATCCCCTTGTCCTGTTTTTTTTTTTTTTTTTTAGTTTTTTTTTTGTATACTGAATCGAGGCTCGTGAAAGAGCTAACATTTACTTCACAAACAAATCAACCAGACAAAAAAATATATAAAAAGAGGGAGCGGAAAACAAGATGGGGAGAGAAGGGGAAGCACACAAACACAACATTTGAGAGCAGGGAGATGTGTGGAAGGGAGAGGGCTTGGGGGGAGGAGGCGTGGGAAGGGGGGGGGGGAGGGAGAAGTATAAAACACAAGGACACCAAGGACTTCCAGGACAGAAGTTGGTATTTCAAAAAAGTGGAATTGGGGTGAAATTAGCGGGGGTAGAAAATATCAAGGTTTTGGATGGGGGAAGATAAGAGATGGAGGTGAACAGCTGTTTTAAAAACCTGGAGGGTGGAGTGGGATTGAAGAGAGTGAGGCAGTTAGTTCCAGAGGCGGGAGAAAAGAGGCATGAAGGAGTGAAGGTGAGCAGAGAGTCTTGATTTTGGCAGTTTGACCATAAGAGGGTTGCAGGCAGATCTTGTGCGACCTGTAGGAATATTTGCGGGACAGAGCCCAGAGAGAGCTGGGGGGGCAAGGCCAGAGAGTAGTCGGTATAAGACGGAAAGACCACCAACCTGCCTGCGGTGAGTGAGTGAGAGGCCCTTGGAGTTAGCTTCATCGCGGGAGATTCCAATGATTCTGAATGCTTTGGTTTCAACAGCGTGAAGATGAGCTAGGTGTGAGGCAGGAGCACCAGCCCAGAGGGGAGAGCAGTATTCCATTGAGCTGCGGATGAAAGCCTTGTATGTGGTGAGGAGCTCAGGTGTGCCAAGGAAGGACTTCGCACGACGGAGGATGCCCAGTCGGCGACTGGCTTTGGAGGCCAGATTTGAAATGTGGTTTTCCCAGGAAAGATCATGGCAGATAGTGAGACCCAAAAGCTTGAGTGACAGAACTTCTTGGAGAGGATTATTCAGAAAGTGGATGGGAGGGTTGTCCAGTCGGTCTTTTCGGAGAGACATCGTAAGAGTGTGAGATTTGTCAGGATTGAAAGACATGTTCCACTTGTTTGCCCAGTCTGTGATTTTGTCCAGGTCTGCAGAGAGTGAGGAGGCTGCAGACTGCCGATCTGAGGGATGAAGCATGGAGCGACAGAGAGTAGAGTCATCAGCAAAGAGATACAGAGGATTTTCAAGAGAGTCAGAGAGATCATTGATGAAGACCAGAAAAAGCACAGGGCCCAGAACACTGCCTTGTGGAACTCCAGCCTGAACAGGAAGAGGAGATGAGAGAAACCCATTCAGGGCCACACGTTGACTACGACCAGAGAGGAAGTCCGCAAGCCATGAGTGGAGGTTTCCATGGATACCATAGGAGGAGAGTTTGGTGAGCATAGCTGGGTGCCAGACCGTATCGAAGGCACGTGATATGTCAAGTGAGACAGCTCTGATTTCCTGTTTGGCATTGAGGAGAAGGTCTGTGCAGGTGAGAGGGTAGGCCGGTCCGGGCCGGTGCGCAGCGTCGAAGGTGGCTCCAGTCCACGCTACGGGCTCGAGGCGAACAGCCAGCTGCCGCTCCACGTATTCGTTTTCACACGCACTACCAGGCCAATGTCAGTTGACGATTGTGTTGTGGTTGCCGTCACGGACCCACTTGCCGGATCACCTCTCTCTCTCTCGTGCCTTCTCACCGACTCATACCTTTTCTGTCCAACTCCTTCGGAACCCTCTCACTCAACTGGCCAAGCAGTCCCTTGCAGCCCTTTTTATTGCGCATCTTCGAATCAAGCCGCCAGCTCTGATGACCCGCCTACCGGTTGGCTCACCGCGGTGCTTGTTGGTGGGTAAGGGCGTGCTGACTCCACCTCCGATGACGCGTCGATGTGCCACGCCCGTGATCTGGCGGCTCCTCCCCCTTCTTCTCGGCCCGACCGCATGGCCAATGGCGGCTGGTGGGGAGTTAGAACACCACTCGCACCGCTTTTGAAGGGAAATTTGAGCCTACTCTTATTTGATTAATGCAACGCAGATTCAACTACTGGGAACAGGTCCTTAACTGAAACACATAATAATGAGATAACTACGAAGAGGTCCAATGGTTCGCTACATGTGGTTCATGGACTAACTAGGGTGCGATCTTTAACAAGCCAATTGATGGGAATATTTACAGGGGGACATTTATAAGGGATGCATTTACTAAATTTACTAGTGAAGGTTCTAAAAACCGTAACAATATTGAATAAACCAGTGTCTCTTAATACAGTATTATCGTTTTCGTAATAATAATAATATCGTTAATAAAAAAATATACTAAATATAATCATAACACTGCAATCCCTTTGTCGTGACTTCAAATATACTGGATTGAAGCGGTGTCTGGTTGATTCATTGTTGACTCGAACCATATTGAATAAACTAGTGTCTCAATGCAATCTCTTCACTTCCATGGTGACCGACAGCTTAGACTTACAGTACTTCAAAAAAAAGATCTAATACTGTACTTACATTATTTGCTAACTGGTATCCCCACCCAGGTCACACCATCCCCTTCAATTAAAATATCAAACACGCCCAGCTACGCCGCTAGACTTTCGGTCTTGTTTATATTATAAATTTCCGGGCGAGGTTGGGTCATCGGGCCGGAGACCGAAAGGGTCTGCGCAGGGATGGACCATGGAATCTCGGCCCGACAAAACCTCCTCCCCTGAATCCGAATGCCGGACGGACCCAACCTACAGGAGACTGACCATCCGCACGGATAGCCGGCTTTTCGAAGCCGAGCTGCGAAAAATGTATTCCCGCACAAGAGGCTCAAGTTTAATGGACGATTAATGATAGCAGTGGTGATGGATGGTAGTTGTACCATTCATTTTGGGCAGAGGGGCTATAGTTTTATGGGGTATGGCAGTACAAACTAGCCCGGGAGGTTTAGGATAATGTTAGGATCTAGAAATGACCATAGGTGACTGAGATTTAAGTAGTGACTTTTGCACAAGTAGTGGGGACGTAGAGTAGAGTAGTTGGATTATAATGATGAGAGAGTGCTTAGTATAAGGGATGACGGGGAGCACCAGTATTAGAAGGGAGTAGATAGCTTAAATGATGCTGTGTGTGTGAGCAGGAGGTTTCGAAATGAGGAATTGGTATGAGAATCTTTGTGGTGAGGGTGATGAAGTGAGGCAATGCTCGAGAAAGATGTGTGTGTGTGTTGAGTGTTTGACTTGCATGATGTGCAAGTGAAGTACAGGTGTGTGGAATGAATGGTGTGGAGTGAGTAGTGTGGAATACGTGGAGTGGAGTGTATGGTGCGAAGGAGTGGATGGGGAAGGATGGACCCTTTCACGAGTACCCGGGGAGGGTAGTTTAAAAGTAGGTAGAGGGAGTAGGTAAATTCTGGCTGGATATTGACATCTGTGGTGCAGGTAGTAGTACAGAAGTGTTTGGATGGGTGCATGAGTGTATGGAATGGCTGGGCGTGTGGCCTGTTCGTGAGTGTGGTTGGTTGAGCACTCCGCCACTGGTAGTCTGTCGGCCAGGTGAGGCCGCAGGTAGGCTCTGGGAGCCAAGTAGAGTTCAGTGGGGCCCGTGGATCCCAAGGAGAGGACCCGGGTAGCCCGATGCCAGAGGGGGCATTAGTGGGGTAAGGGAGCCAGAGGGCCTTCCCCAGGTTAGGGTGAGGAGCTACGTAAGCTCGGGTGGCAACTGCAGTGGCGGAGGTGTGCAGGTGAGCGGACCTGCTGGTGAACCACACGGCCCAGCCATGAAATTGTGCGAGGACACAGGTTGAAGAATCGGGGGAGTGAGACCCCAAATTGGTGAGCGCCACAGTATGTTCAATGGGAATTGGTTTTTAGAACCGCATAGAGTAATGATGGCCAATGGATTGGCAGGGCAAGACCCCGGGTAGAGTTAAGAGTGTTAATGTCATTTAGAAGGATAGATAGGAAGAAAATCTCTTCGCACCATCCGCATCCACTCACCTAGGTGATAGAACTCCACACCATGTTTTGCAAATATTTGGAATGAAAGACGCATCTCGACGTGGGTGAGACATTGTTTGATATTCCATCTCTTCCTCCTTAGGAGGGATTGATGATGAATTTGGTTTAGAGGGGATGGGAAAGAGAAGACATAGAGACGGATTTGTAAAGTGTGTAACTACGGGGTAAGGGCAAGGGTAGGGTAGGTGACATGGGCGGTGACGGACGGTTAGGGACGAGCTTTCTCAGCTCGCTCTCCCGTGCCCTTCATGTTGCATTGCCTTGCCTTGATGTCTACCCTTGCACCCCTGCCCGTTGATCTGCTTGTCCTTCCTTCCCCACTCACGGACCCTTGTTCTTTTGTGCCCGAGGGAATTGTGCAGGTGACCGCAGTTGTGCGCCCGCACTTTTGCTGCCTCCTGCCTGCACTGATGCACCATATGGACCACACGTTCTGTGGCCTGGCACCACATATGGACCACACATTCTGTGGCCTAGCACCACATATGGACCACACGTTCTGTGGCCTGGCGTCTCTGCTCGGACCGACCATTGTGCCAGCGGTGTCTGCCTTGTGGACCACTGTGTTTTCAAAGTGGCATCCATGCCCAGCAGTGGACCACCTGAGTTGGCCCTGCTGGCCATACAAATAATAAAAAGCGGACGCGGTTTGTGCCCTTTCTTATTAAAAATAACATCAAGCAAGAAGATCAAGGTAGCCAGAAACATTGGCCCAGCAGAGCAGAGGAAGCAGGAAGACAGCATTGCTTCTTTTTAAAATGTTTGTTTTGTGCATTTTGATGGATGGTGCTTTTTGGTGCTTTTGGTGCATTTTTCTTTATTGGTGCATATTGGTGCATATGGTGTATCGGTGCAGTGCATGGCAATGGCTTTTCCTCTTATCAAAACATCTTTTTCTTCCCACCAAAGACAGGTCCTGGGTTGTAGTGTAAATAATTAGTAGTATATTGTAAATAATGCTCCCCACCGGCTAAATGTTTAGTTTGAAGACCATTCCGCAATTCGGTTAATTGTGGGCGTGAGTCAGTTAGATAGGATGCAATGCAGCAGGCGGGACATATTTAGTGTTAAAACTGTCGCACTCAGGGTGAGGTTAAAAGTAGAGGGTAACCACACCGGTGTCACACTAATTTAAAAGATAGTCCTTGTGTTTCGGCTCAGGCCGAGCCTGGAAAAAGGGAGGGTGCAGTGTTGCGGTTTTAGAACCCACACTTTTGTAAATAATAATCACTTGTAAATATGACAGTAAAGGTTAAAGGTCACACCCCTAGTTAGTCCACAAGCAACACGTAGGCCACCATAGGAACTCAGTTATTTCCTTATTATGTGTTTTAGATAAGGCCGTGTTTCCAATAGTTGAATCTGCGTTGCATCAATAAAATAAGGAGTAGGCCCTTTTGTTCATTTTGTGACCTCTCTCCAAATTCTGTTACGTGCCTTGGTTAGCGTTCGCACAAGCGCCGCCATTGACCATGCGGTCAGCTCGAGGAAGAAGGGGGCGGAACGCCAGGAAGAAGGTGTGGCCACGTCAACTAGTCATCAAAGGCATGGCCAGTAAGCCCCCACCAGCCAACCAGGGCTGATGAAATATCACGGGCGGGCGTGGCTTGATGAAGCGCGGAGTGATCTTGAAGCGCGATATATAAGCGCGAGCACAAAGCCCTTTGACGGACTTGCAAGGACTTGTTGGAGGCGTGCCTATTGTGAGGGACTGCTTTTGATACGTAGCGTACATTGGAAAAGGAGGGCTCACTCGCTGGCGCTGAATGAGAACCTGAGAGAGAGAGAGAGAGGGAGCGTTTAGCACGACCGTCCATATGTTACATACGCTAAAGGACACGAGCCTTCCCCCCCCCCCCCCCCCCCACCATATGTAAGGTCAGCTCGCAGGTGAACGATACGCGCGAAGCTGCCTGCCGGTTTTTCGCCCGCTGGACTGGAGACACCTGGAGCCGGACCCCATCGCCTGGACCATCTGCCTGGACCTTCCACTCTACCAGCTACAATCCTGTGTGAGTGTGTATGTTTGTCCGGGGTCGTAAGTTAAGACTGTGTAGTTAAGCCTGCCCTGTGTCCTGCTTCCTCTTCTTCTTCTTCTTCTTTCCTTTCGTTTCCTCTTTCCTCCTGTATATTCTTAATAAATTACCTTGTTCTTTCTTGGTTTTTCCCTAATCCGATCGCATCCGTCCTTTCTTTCAATCGAGTACCTGTGGCACGATTTCGGAACCGCTCAGAATCGGGTTTAGTCATTTGTTAACGGCTCGGACCGCGGATTGCTAACCACTCGGCATTTACCATCATGTCCGTGGTTCGAGCAGGAGTTATTTCCCTGCTTTACGGTCGGGTTAGTAAGTAGGTATTTGGGACTACATTGACCAATGACCTTGGCTAATACCGACCGGAAGGAGCGTTATATCTTCTAAGGACTCGGGTCGGTCAGTCACGGACAAGGGGATTAATCCCCCCTTGATAAGAGGAGCGCCGACCTCCGAGATCCGTAACAATATATTAAAAGTTTAATTGAATAAACTTTCATGCAAGAGGTGAAAGGAACCCTCCAGGTTATGTATCATATATCCGTAACTCATAATGGGATTGACAAGAGTTGTGTATACTCACATTGTTTTTCTGGTTTCGATTCTCGACTTGATTATAAATGTTCACCCCTGTTCTTTGCAGACTGGGTATTGCATCAATGAGTGCACGAGAGCATCAATGTATTGCATCAATGAGATACATTAATCTGAGTATCCCATCTTCGAGCATTCATTGGTGGACGTGAACCCCGCCCCCTATGCCTTTCACACAAATAAGCCATTGTGTGCTGGTTCCCTTTCTGTAAATCTGAAAGCAGTGTGGTTGTTAGATTAACGCCTAGATAGGAATGGGGTGAGTACCTATTAGGTCGATTAAGAAGATACCTTGGCCAATTCCTTAATTTCTGCCTTGATAATGTGCAGGGTAGGGTATCTCAGCAGCCTCAGGGACAATGCAACCAGCATCGCAAATTAATTGTTAAATCCCAGTCCAATGTACATTCGCCTTAATAGAATAAGGGAAGGTCTGATAAATGTGAAACAAAGTCTAAGTACGCCCAAGCCCTTAGCAGAGCACTTGTGAACATTTATGTTGCTGGGAACCAACCCTGAGAACCAATGGACACTCCATCGCAAGGAACTGATGTCACTGGAAACCCTTACTCTGAGACTTTAACACAACAAGGCTAAACTCACTGAACCACCAAGCCACAGCCATCCAATAGAAAACAAATCCCCCGTTGAAAAAAAAAATTGAGCAATAAAACTAATAATGTACCTTAATACCTTACCTACCCAGTACCCACCCATGCTACGTCATAGGTCTTTCGTTTTCGCAACAAAGGGAAGCAGTGGGGACCGTTTTCCATGTATAAAAACTTCTTTCCTAAGATGTTGCAACATGTATGGCTTGGTATTCGATGATATTGTCATCGTAAAATTTAGGCATTGAAAGTGCAATCGCCAATTTAGTCCTAAAATATAGGAATCACGGCAAGCCTACAGATGAGCCGAGGCTCAGGCTTGGGTTTACCGACTGAAGTTCCATTCTGCAGAATGATCGTTTTGTAAGTTACCGGAAAATCGTCTCCCCTCATCTGGTGAAAACTCTTATTCTTCTTCTTTGACGGCCAGAGACATACATAGAGACATTTCAAGGATGATCAAAGGAAATTCGATGCACCTGAGCTCAATTTGGAATGTGATAGCAAAGGGGTTGAATACTTATTGACTCAAAACATTTCAGCTTTTCACTTTTAATGAAATTTGTAAAATAATTCTTTAAAAAATAATTCCCATTTTATATTATGGGGTATTACGTGTAGATCAGTGACAAAAAATGTCAATTTAATCCATTTTAAATTCAGCCTGTAGCTCAACAAAATGTGAAAAAAGTCAAGGGGTGTGAATACTTCCTAGAGGCACTTTACTTATTACTGAGCCATATACTGTATATACAATTTAGGGGAAATTAGCTCAATGATCCGATGTAATGAGAAAACTGAGGCAAATGATTCACTAGTTCAGAATAGCATATGTAGGTGCAAGTGACATACCTGGGGTGTGGCATCACCCCCAAAGATCTGCTTCATAAACGACTCAATATGGCACACAACACACAACCAGTTGTGGATCGCATTCTTGATTTCAGCAAAAGCAGGAGCTATTTTCATGGTATCCTAGGGATAAATGGGGGGTGGAGGCCTGGGACGTGTTTTTATCGGCCCCTGAGGTCTGACACATAAAAGCTGTAAAAATTTTGAGAGGGTAAACACCAACAGCAGAGTTGAAGGCCAAGATAGAGGCAGATTTAGGTGTGGGGAGGAATGGGGAGCAGGAGAGGAAGTATAGAGTGGACAAGATGGATACAGAACTCTCAGGAGGGAAAACTGGAAATTTGGAAGGAAGAGGGATTGGGTTGGAGTGAGAGGCATTCACGAGGGCAGAAAAGATCATGGTTTTGGATGGGGGACGATCTGAGATTGTGGTGGACAGCTGTCTTGAAGACCTGGAGGAAATGATGAGATTGAAGAAGATGTGGAAGTTGGTGCCACAGGTGTGAAAAAAAATAGAAATGAATGACCGCAGGTGAGCAGTGATCCTGCATTTATGTAATTCCATCAGATAAACGGTTGGACTGTGTGTGCCCTGCAGAAACCTGGACAAAGCAAGGAAAGAGCAGAGGGTGCATGACCAGAGACTGCCATCCTGTCTGCGATGGCAAAGTAATAGACTCAGCTTCATCACGGGAGCTTCCAATAATCTTGAAGGTCTTGGTTTCCACGGTGTCAAGCTGAGCAATAAGTGAGGCAGGAGAGCCAGCCCAGTGGGGAGAGTAGCACTCTGTCAAGCTGTGGATGAAGGCCTTGTAGGTGGATAGAAGTTCAGGTGTGCCAAGGTAGGAATTTGTATGACGGAGGATGCCCAGTCGGTGACTGGCTTTGGAAGCCAATGTTGAAATGTGGTTTGTCCATGAAAGATCATGGCTGACAATGAAACCCAGGTGTTTGAATGGCTGAACTTCCTCAATAGGATGGTTAAGAAAGTAGACAGGAGGCGTTGCCGGATGGTCCTTTCGAAGAGAGAGAGAGTAAGAGTGTTAAATTTGTCAGGATTGAAAGACATATTCTAAGTGTTTGACCAGCTTGTGATTTTTTTTTTTCAAGGTCTGAAGAAAGGGAAGAGGCTGCAGCCTGTCTGAGGGATGAGGGATGTCATTACAGAGGGTGAAGTCATCAGCAAATATACAAAGGGGATTTTCCAGAGAGTCAGAGAGATCATTGATGAAAATCAGGAATAGGACTGGGCCCAGAACACTGCCTTGCGGCACTCCAGCCATGACAGGGATATGAGATGAAAGGATTTTGTTGAGTGTCACACGGTGGCTATGAAAGTGGAGGAAGTCAGTAAGCCATGTATGGAGTTGACCTTGGATGCCATAGGCAGACAGTTTGGAGAGCAAGGCAGGATGCCAGACTGTATCAAAAGCAAGAGATATGTCTGGAGAGATGGCGCTGATATCACGTCTGACATTGAGGATCTCCATCCATTGTTGGGTGAGTAGAAGCTGCATGTCCAATGTAGAGTTACCTGGTCTGAAACCAAATTGGTGATCTGAGATGAGGTTGTTGGAGAGAAGGAAGGATTACATATCAACTGCGATGATGGATTCAATGACCTTGCTGATGATTGGAAGTAAGCTGAGAAGTCTTCTGTAGTTAAGGGAATCACTTTTATGTAACGCAGTGATGTTGGTTGATTTCCAAGCAGATGGAAGATGACCAAGGGCAAATGACAGGGTGAAAAGGGCAGAGAGAGGATGTGCAAGCGCAGCAGAGCAGGTTTTTAGGATACATGAGCTGGGACCAAAAACGATATATAGCATGATGTTTCCAAAAGTTGTGGACGAGTTGTGAAAAAATTGGTGGATGACTTGGGTAGGAGACAGCAACAAGCGATGAGATTTGGGTTCAGGTCTGGATCCAGAACCAGCTTATCAGTGGGATACAAAACGTAAACTGTTCAATCTGGTGGAGGTATGCGCTCTACCGAGTGCAGTTCTAGTTTACCTCTTGAGGTATGAGCTGGAAACGAAAAACTTAAAGTCAGGTCAGAGGGACAGAACCAGACCCAACAATTCCTCTTGCAAAACGCCCATCTACAGAACCTATATTGTGAAATGCAGGTCGGAGGTGTGACGTAGGGTATGATGGGCCAGAAATGCTCTCCTTCACTCAAGTTGTTTGTCAATCCTTTCATCATGTGAGAGGAAACGTTTTGTTCGAATGTCATCGTTTGTATCCAGCTCCAATATAATGCATTGTTCGGTCAAGCTGCATAATTCCCGTGGAAGTCTTGGCATGTGGAATGCATCACGAGGTATAGCCCCATCACCCCAACCCTAAATCATCAGGTGCACGAGTTCACAGCTTCGAAAAGGAAACCCGTGCCTCAGTTGAGCCTTTTGTTTAACCCCATGTGCACAAAGTTTCTCATCATTTACAGGATATCGATTACACACACATCCTATATGAATAATATACGTACAAAAATGTGTGTGTGTGTGTGTGTGTGTGTGTGTGTGTGTGTGTGTGTGTGTGTGTGTGTGTGTGTGTGTGTGTGTGTGTGTGTGTGTGTGTGTGTGTGTGTGTGTGTAATCCAGATATTTTTCCTTCATCATCATAAAATAAATGACAGGTCACTGAGAGTTTGTAGAGTGGTTGTGGCAACACCTGGCAACTTTTGTGTGAAGTGATACCCAAGCAGCGCAAAGCATCCTGGGTATTACTAAGATCGTTGGCAATGGTGTGTTATACAGTGTCTTCAGAAAGTATTCACACCCCTTGACTTTTTCACATTTTGTTATGTTACAGCATACAGCCTGAATTGAAAACGGATTGAATTGAGATTTTCTTGTCACTGATCGACACATAGTACCCCATATTGTCAAAGTGGAATTTTTTTCAGACATTTTTACAAAATAAATCAAACAAAAATGCGCAATTTGGCATCTGTCTGTCTGTCTGATGATCTTTTTTGACCGCGATACATTCCATTGTTACTTATCCAATCTCAACCAAATTTGACAGGATGACGAAGGGTTACACAATGAAGGTTGTGGTGCATTCATTTGCCCACATCCCCAAGGGGGTTTTCTCCCCAAAGTGGGTTTTCCCCGCCTTTGCCGCCAATGGGGTTGCATGTTGAGGTGTATATCCGTATTAAGTTAGCTTTATCGTGGCGTTTGTCCAAGGCCGCTTCTAATAAGAAAACGAATGATAATATTAATGTTATTACAAATCAATATTAATACTAATAATATCCCACCTCCCCAAGGGGTTTTTCCTCCTTGAACAAACGTCGAGTCAATGTTTATAAATAGCTTATCATGGCGTTTTGGTGGGAACGGCCCAACGGCCTCTACCAGAGGTAAAAATATTAAACACCACAAACACGTATTAGCTTTTTAAACAGTCGCTAACGCTGTTTATAACACTGAACAAAGAAATTTGGAGGAATCCCGACATCTGTGAGGTAAGTTTTACTTACAGAACTGAGCGAAGATCTACTGTAATCTGTATACCCCACAAGGAATAGGTTAATAACATGACCCTTCCTGCTGCCACCGTGGCGTTTTTCGTGGCGGCTTTTTGAAACAGTCGCTCCTGCTGTATAACACGAAACTGACAGGGAGGAAGCCAGGGTTGTGCTCATTTACCAAGCTGCTAGCTAGCGCTTGCCAAGCCAGCTGTTCCTTAAGGGTTTTGAATAAAGTGCTTGCTCGAATGCTTAAACCACTTGATGATCTCTCCACAATAAACTTGGTAAATTATCACATACCCAATGTTCTTGAGACCCGACCATAGATCTACTGTAATCTATATACCCTAAAGAGAAATGACCCTTCCTGCTGCTTCCGTAGTGAGTGTTGACTAGTAAAAGCGTTGCGTTGATGTAAGAGCATTGACGTTGACAAATGCAGGTTGACGAGTAAAAATGAAACACAGAAATGTCTAATTTACATAAGTATTCAACCCCCTGAGTCAACACTTTGTGGAAGCTCCTTTGGCAGCGATTACAGCTTCGAGTCTTCTTGGGTATGTCTGTATCAGCTTTGCACATCAGGATTTTGGGAGTTTCTCATAGTCTTCCATGCCGATTTGCTCAAGCTCTGTGAAGTTGGATGGGGAGTGTCGGTTAACAGCAATCTTCAAGTCTTTCCACAGATTCTCAATGGATTCTCAATGGATTCTCAATTTCCACAAAGTCTTTCCTCTTTAGACATTGATGGCATCTGTAATAATTTGAAATAACTTTTGTATGATTGAAATTCTCTGGATACGGAACAATAAAGATTATTATTATCTGCCATATAAAACACAATATATCAGTTTGTGTGCTTGTCCAGATGTCTGTCCCCCTTCTTAAGGGTAGGTTTGAAAGGCCAATCTTATAACACGAATGTGTGTTCACTACGGTCTACTTTCGAGGATAAAACAAACTCGAAAAACATTTTACATTACAGAGTAATTATGTCTCTTCTATTGGAATTGTAGACGGTGGATTGCAAACTGGGCCTCAAGGGCGGTGTACAGAAGCGTTTTTTTTTCTTCAAAATAACAATAAATACAAGG
This sequence comes from Myxine glutinosa, assembly GCF_964187855.1. NCBI lineage: Eukaryota > Metazoa > Chordata > Myxini > Myxiniformes > Myxinidae > Myxine > Myxine glutinosa. The sequence continues at coordinate 94,903,940 of NC_136264.1, read as the reverse complement.
CACAGACAGGGTGGTGAAATTCACTACATGTGATATGAAACACGCGCAGAGTAAAAGGAGTGTTCATTTACGTCCGTATGATGTCTAATAAATATAGGAAATATAAACACACCTGACACAAGGCCAAGGCTTCAGCCTTTGGCACGCTCATGAGGCTGCACCATCGAATAAACTGTTCCAACCTGTCATTTTTAACGGCCTTTTACTAGTTATTCTTATATAGCACGATATCTCAAAAAGTTGCGGATGGATTATGACAAAACTTGTTGGATGAGTTGGATAGAGAACAAGCGATTCGATTTTGGTTCAAGACCAGATCCACATCCAGACTATCAGTGGGATACAAAACGTATATGTTCAGCCTGGCAGAGGTTTTCACTCTACTGAGTGCTGTTTGAGTTATTTTGAAGGTCTAAGAACGGGGCAACATTCGAGAAAATCAGGCAACATTACTCAGGCAAGTCAGGCAACATTAGAGAACAAGAAAGAGCAATTAGAGATCGCAAACCCTCGCCAGGATGTATTTTCAGTTGTTTTTAAGGCTTTTGTGTTAAAACAAATATGGTGGCCGAACCACGTGATCTATGACGTCATCATTATTTTTTTCCGAAACTAATTTATTCATAGATTATGCTCAAGAAATTTCATCTTGATTGGATGAAGTTTTGTACTTGTCGAATTATGACGTCATAATGGAGGCACCTATGACATCATCATTAATATGTTTTATTCCCAATGGAGAGTTCTTTACAATGAGCTATGTCTCAATTTTTTCTATGCAGCGCTTTCAGAGATATAGAAGTGCAAATGTTTTTGGTTTTTCCAAGATAGCGGTCGAACCACGTGACCTATGACGTCATAATTATCATTAAAAGATTCTACAGGTGGAGTTCTACCTATGGTGAAAATGTCCTGTCAATCACACCAAAGGTTGCAGAGAAAATCATATTTATTCTGTGCGGACAAACAAACAGACAGACAAGCAGACAAACGAACTCAAACGCAATACCCTGTCCTCAGGCGAGGGTAATTATTTCATTGATATACCACTGTTTGGTCATAGAGTCATGGTCGCCACCAAAAAGAAATTTCACTCGAAAAAAGTATTTTGGTGAATTTTGAAATGTTGTTGGAAAATTAAATCGGCATGACCATACTCATTGACCTACTCATTCACACACTTACATTTTATATGTTGCTTTTAAACACCATGACAGTTATAGAGGCATGGTCAGGATGGTACATTTCAAATGGATTGGATTCAAAAATCTAAAATGAGAAATTCCACATCCAAGGAAATTGTGCCGCTGGGATCTTTAAAAATATCTGATTTGATTATATTTGATAATACTTTTTTGTTTTAATATTTTTGGGCAAACAACGTTGTTTTGTTGTCCGCTATCTGGAAGCAGGACATTAACCCCCCCTCAATGACATTGCATGGAATAACGCAACATAACGTTTGCCATGGCTAAAAACGTGCGGAGCGAGGATTGACATGACCCTATGCACTCGAGGGATTGACCTTGTCACTGTGTCTTATTGATGGTCAAACAACGGACGTCTTAATGGAAAGCTCGTTTCAGATGGTGCAAACTCAAGTGTTGGTATTAGAGCAATTGTTCCTCTCAGTTGACTTGAAAGGATTTCCGCTGTGATGTGATCGGGCAGAAGTTCTCTAACCATGAGTCTCGTACCTTTTCTTTGGATTCAAATTTCGCAACAGGATAATAGGTGCCCCTTCCTCGTCCTCAAGGTTGTGGAGTGGCAATCCAGATGGAGTGAGTGATGCTGTTCAGAAACTCCATTGGATTATGCAGCAACTTTTGTGGATCATCAGACACAATTTAATCAATCCTGAGGTGAGTTGTCAATGGACCCGGAGATTGTTGCAATAGGAATCTGGCTATAGTATGTGAACGCTTATTCTTTGGACTCAGGCAGCACCGCTTCTCCATATACTCTGAATGTGTACTTGGGGAATGAGGGAAAACATGGGAAATTAGGTCATCTAATTTTCTATAATCTATAAAAATTTGTAGAGGAAATTCAATCTCATCGGTGTTATTCACAAATAGAAATGAACCATTTCCTACTTCAAGCACCAGACATAAAAGCACTCATAATTAATTATCTTTGTCATCTAAGATGGATGGGCGTAATATGTATTCACCTCTGTTTGGTTGTGACCAGGATATCTCAGAAAGTTATGGACAGATTCGTCCATTACTACCATTCCTAATCTCTTATAAGTGGACCCACAAAGGTGAGCTTGTCATGCAACTCTACATGATGGTTGCTCAACTTCCATTGTGAACGACAGGAACAATCTGCTGAAAATCTCCTCAACGAATGGAAATTCCCTCAAGAGGGTTTGTTTCTCTACCAGAGTGAGGCTCATGGAAGAGCAAGGTGTTGCAGCAATCATCCACCAACAAGAAATCTCAGGTAAGCTAGTTCTGCAATCTGTTTCTTCAAATATTAGTATCTTATTGTTTTCACACATACCCATGGCAGCCCTATGCACGTGTCTTTTTAGTCTTTTTTACATGCCAGACAGATAAAGCAGTAGGGAAGGACAAGGTAACTGATTATTAGGAATTTCAACCCCAGGAAATCTGTGGTCAAAGAAAATGTACTTTTGAGGATAATCTCGACAGGATGTTGATTCCTAGGGACTGACACTGTCCTACCACCGGCAAGTTGGTAGGCTCTCTATTCTGTCCAAGCTTACGTCTGTTCTTGCTGTTCTAACAATCTAGCTCTGCCTTTCCCAAGCCACCTCAAGTTGCACGCTTTCCGCTAGAAACCCTCATATGCTCAACCACACCAAGTCCAGACTGGTTGACCATCTGTATTCATTCGTCCCCTTATTCTACTGATTGTGGACCCTAATTGTCTTGTCGTCCTCACTTCCGTTTTTCAAATACGCAACCCATCACTACCTCATAGGCACATTTGTCATCTCTTATAAACATGCTGAGTGTTACGTGCTCCTCCCCAAACCCTGGTCACGGTGTACCTCCGAGCCCCGAGAGGAGTCACAGCAGAAAGATGTGTTATTCTGTATGTCAAAGATCAATGGTGAAGCCACACCAATTGTTACCAACAAACAAATATTGTATTAAGATCACACAACAATAACAGTACAACAACAATAGTAATCAATTGTACAACCAATATATATTTCCTATGATGGTACCATCAGGTTCGTACAATATAACTCACTGTGCTCCAAGTGAGCGAAAAGAAGAACATTCCCCAATGTCTCTATTCCGGCATCAAGCCAAAGTCGATCCGCTCCAGCGATCGTCAGAACGATGTCCAATCGAGACCAGAATCCCGTTCGGATGACAGTCACAGTCCCGCTGCCAAAGCTGCGCAAAGGTGCCCTCAAGGCGACTTGGAAATCACACCCTCGGGTATGGACGTTCCACGGCTCCAAATCGGCGAACCACAGATTTCCCACTCAAAAGCCACGTGACACACGCACACCAGATTAACGTCTGAATGCGGTGAAACCGGTTGAAACGAAGTGAAAAACCTTGAGCGATGCGCAAAGCGTGCGAGTCAAAATGGCCGACAGCCCGTTCTCGAAGCGTAACGGCACTCCAACGATTCTCTTCGGAATCGACCGCAAAACCTGACACGCAGGTTGATCTGTCACAGCGATAACAACTCTGTCGCAGGAATCCCTTTCCTGGGAAACCCAAAGTTCACTCGTGACTCTCGTTCGCCAACGTTCGCTCCAGACCTCAAAGCAGCTAGGCTTCTTGTCCGACTCACTCGCTCCGCTTTCTTCTTCCTCCTCTTCCTCTTCGTCGTCGTCCGGTTCCGGTTTCATTTAAAACATTAGCTTTTTTACCTTTTGAAAATAGTAACCTCTATTTCCCATAAACGACAACAATAATAGTACATGAAATAAAAAATGTTTACAGTGGATGTAACCCACAACAACGGAAGTGACGAATCCATAACACGGAGTCTTTCCCATTCTGTTCCTCTCCAAGCCATTGTGCATTATTTTTGTTTTACTCCTCCTTGTGCATGTCAAACTCCCAATACCTGTAACTACCAAATATCAGCCCGATGGCTTTTTGTTTCCAACTGAATATTTGTGAAAGACTATATTTGGCTGTTGGAGCGTAAAGCCATTCCCGCTAACTTGAAAGAGCGTGAAGAGATTTCCACTTACACCTTTTGCGAGTTCTTTATTATTATTTTTTCTTCTTCTTCTGGATGTCTACCTCCTTCCAGCCTTAAGGTTCTTGCACAACTTGTTTTGCTTTGCATGCATGTGCACCGTGAGAATAAAGTGCAGGGTGTGGGACTGTGGCCTCTCAACAAGTACAGATGAAAGGCATCGACGGACGGTGCTCTCATCACTTCAAACTGTTGGCCATTCCTTGCCCTCACTTTCCTAGGGAAGAAGGAAAGTTTATGATGATCAGTCCTCGATTGCGGATTCTGGTAACCATGTACATGCATATGCCCTGTTGGTTGTACTTCCGGAATGATGCACAGTTTACTGCCAATGGTGACAATGTTGTTGTGTATCTTGTGCAATGTGCATCATCACCAACCTGAGGGTTTTCTCTGTGTTGTTGAAGAGATGCCTGGCCAGTTTGCCATTTAACATGTTATGATACTCGGTGTGTATCTGACTGCTTGTCTTTGTACAATTTATCGGTGTGTGCATTTCGTAGTTTCGTGGTCCTACACAGGAGATCTGTTTCCCCAGGAGGTCTGACGAAAGCTTTGTACGTCTTTGCCTTCAGGTCTGCAGAGATGATGCACAGGTTCATTCTCAGGAAAGCTAAGGAGTTAAATTTCTGACATACATTTGTGATGTGCCGAAGTCAGAATTGATGGTGATACCAAGATACTTGGACTCCAACAAGTCACAGATTCCAACATGGTATTGGTGTTCACGGTGTACTGGTGTTCTACACTGGTCCATTTTCTGGTAACTGTGAAAATCTGGCACTTTGTGGTATTCAGTTCCATCATCCAGTCCGCAGCACATACAGTCAACTTGTTGAGGTCATCTTGTAGTTGGGTGATATCTTGCTCTGTGTCAATGGTCCGGTATACGTCCTGTAGGACTTTATATAAGCTGGTACACTGCGCTTGTTCTCACTCTAGCTTCGGGATTGGTTTGTAGAGTTGGTTACCTGCTCTCTATCTTCTTCATGTTTCCTGCCTGCTGCGCCATGATTCCTGCCTGGTCCTGTGTTGTTTTGCGGCATAGGGCGCGGGGAGTGAGGGTGCTGCAGCACCCCCTACCTTTTCTGTGTTGTTTAACTGCAATGGCAATTAAAATATATATATTGTTGCGAATATGGAATTTGGCCTCCATATCCGCTTGTAAATATTCCCCTATTTTCTCCAATACTCCCCAACTTTCCCCAATCCCCCATTCCCTAGTCCCATTGCATGTAAATAACAATCAGTAGAGCCGACCTTCCCCTTATTCCCCCATTAAATGTCGTGCCCAGGTCCACCGCACCACACGTAGACAACTTTCGGACATCTTCCTAGTTATTCTTAATCTATGTCAGTTAAGGCCTCGTTTCCATTAATTATGACTCTTCGTTGCACCAGAATGTGATTATATGGCATCAGTAGTGAGTTTAGGACCTTTCCCATACCTCCTCCCATCTTCTTCCCCAAACAACAACAATAACAACAACTACAACAACAATTACAACAACAACAGAGGAGATGGCGGCGGAGCGGGGGAGGATGCGTCCTCACACCGGCTCGATTAGCGCCATAGACCATGCGCTCCACGGGGTTACCACGAAGGGGCTCCTTGTCAGCTCCTCGTCAAGGGCGGAGCCTGGTAAACCCCCCGCACGCACCCAATGAGAAGCAACGTGCCGATTCCACGAGGCGGAGCTAACGAGCCGAGGGCGTGTCACTCCCCGCCGGATATACGCGGCCCCGCGCCGGATGTGACGTCAGATGCGCCCCCAGCTTGAGACGACAAGACGCCACCTCGAGCGCTGTGAAACCTCCTGCATCTACTGGACCGTACAGTACCCTGTCCTTGAGCCAAGAGTGCACCTTGAGCCATCGATTCTGCCTTTCCTAGCCATCAATCCCCGTGTGAGTCAGCCTTGTCCCGTTTATCTGTCGTCTGTTGGGAATAATATAAGATTGTGTCTAAGTGCTTGTCTTTCTATGCTGTCCCTCTTGTAGTTGTAATCTAACCTTCCGCCTTAATATAACCTCCTCCGGAGGTCTTGAGAACTGAACCCCTGGTGTCGTATTGTGTTATTGTGATCCAGCCGGGTGTCTTCTTTTTCTTATTGAGTCAGCATCGCGCGACTTCGTCAACGTCGAGTATAGTCGGGTAATTTGTGCGGACACGACGGCCATTCCGCTCGGCCCACTTTAACATCAAAGTCGTGTCTGTAACAATTGGTGTCGAGGAGTGAGATTCGGACCCGGGACTAAATTAGTTAGGCCCAAATTTTGGGAGGGAAAATCGGTTCGGAGCGCGTACTGCGCTCGACAAAATCGAGCCGGAGCGCGGTCCCGCGGTTACTGCGCTCGCCGAAATTATAACGAAAAAAAAAAAAAATTTGGATTTGTTTTACGAAACTCGAATTTTGCAAGTCGCGCTATGGCGGATCAAGACGGCTGGGGTCCGGTAGCGGAGAGTGAAGCAGGGTCGGTCCAGGACCAAATTGAGACACGTGAGGAGAGCGAAACAGCGAGGGTAGCAAGCACGCAAAATGGCGCCTCGCTGGTCACCGCGCCGGCGACCGTGGCAGCGCCCCCGATGGATTGGAACTCGTTTTGTATACAAATGACGGCCCTTATGGCCCAGAATAGTGAGCGATTGGAGGGCCGGATGGATGCTCAGAGTGAGCAATTGGGGGTAATGGGAAACCAAATGGGGGTAATGAGGGACGAAGCGAGGGGTACCGGTGAGAAGTTAGACAATAATTTTGAGGAGTTAGACAAGAAAATTGGGAAGTTAGACAATAATTTTGAGGAGTTAGACAAGAAAATTGGGAAGTTAGACAATAATTTTGAGGGGTTAGACAACGGGATAAAAGAAGTGAAAAATGGGTTAATGGGGGTAGAAAATAGAATGGCTGCCCAGGAGAATCAGATAGAGGGAGTGAAAAATGGGTTAGAGGGGTTAGAAAACAGTATGGAAGGCAAATTGAGGGACATGAGGGACCAAGCGGAAAGGGAAGTTAAACAAATGGAGCAGCAGATAGAGGGGGTCAGAATGGGGGTAGAAACCAAACTGGATGCTCACAGGGAGGAAATGGAGCAGATGAGGGTGGCATCTGGGCAGGAGATGCAAGTGATGGGAGAGGAGATCAGAGGAGGAGTGAGTGAGGAGGTCGGAGGAGTGCGCGAGGAGGTGAGGCACTGTAAGGAGCACATGGAGAAGGAGGTGAGAAAGGGGACTGTAAAGTTACAAGGGGGCATAGAGGACCTGACGCAGGAGGTGGAGCAGCTGACGGTGGGACAAACGGAGTTAGTGGAGCAGGTTCAAAGGAACACTGCGGTATTAGGAGGTTTAAAAGCGACACAAAACGACATAAAAAACGACTTGATAGCGACGAAGAGGGAATGTCAGATGGTACGTGAGGGACTGACAACGAGGTTGGACGAGGTGATAGAGGTAATGGAGACGAAGGACCGGCAGGTGAGGACGCACCTGGAAACGGTCAAGGTAGCCTTGGAGGACGAGCTTGAGGAGACGTACCGGGGAATAAAAGAGGTGAAGCACAAATTAGAAGAAGTGGAAGAAGGGATGAGTGAAATTAAGAAGCGACGGAGAGGGGATAAGAAAGAGATAAAAGAGGAGATAAAAGAATTGGTCCAAAGTCTGTGTTTGGATCGTGATGATGTGCTCATTAACCGGATGAGGGATTCGCAGGTGATGGAGGAGAAGCGAAGAGGAAGAGGACCCGGTGTAAGTGGTGACCAATATGGTCGTGCGTATGATGCGCCAGGGGATTTAAGAAGCTTGGGGATTGGTTTGGATCCGGGTGTTCGTGAAAGGCCGTTGGTGAGGTGTGTGACAGGTCTGGTGTGCGAAAGAGGAGGTGTGCGAGAAAGTCCGACTCTGGGGTGTGTGAGGAAAAAGTGCATGCCAAGGAGTGAGGGTGCTGGCGAGAGTGAGTCGGTCGTAGCGCGTGTGCGAGGGAGCACATGGAAGCGCGGTGTGGTAAGTGTTACAGAGGGTGTGACGGGAGAGTGTGCGCAGGAGTGTGCGCGAGAAAGGTGTGTGACGGACAGGTGCATGAGGAAAGAGTGCGCTGTCAGAAGTAAGGAAGAGTGTCCACCTGTGGTGAGTGTTACAGAGGGTGTAACGGGAGAGTGTGCGCGAGAAAGGTGTGTGACGGACAGGTGCATGGGGAAAGAGTGTGCTGTCAAGAGTAAGGGTGAGTGCGCTGTCAGGAATGGAGGTGAAAGTAGTGAGAGTGACATGGAGCGTGAGTTAGTTGTGACAGGTGAGCGGGGATGTACACCTGGGATGAAAGGATGCACACCTGGAATGGTAGAGCGTGAGTGGGAATGCACGCTGGAGTTGGTGGTGAGGCACGTGGTTGGGTGTGCGAATGAGAGCACACCTGTGATTGTCACAGAGGAGGTGACCGAGGAGGGGGCGCGAAGAGGTGTATTGGTGAGGTGTGCGACCAACGAATGTGTGCCAAAGTGTTCGGTGGTCAGGTGTGTGACCAAGGCTGTGAGTGGAATGAGTGTACCTGGGTGTGTAAGGAAAGGTACGAGGAGCATGAGCACGGCTGGATGTGTGAGCAAGGAACGGGCTTCGGGGTGTAAGCATGCAGGTGAAGCATCGACATTAAACGGGTTAGAGGTTAGGTCGACTTTTAGCCGAATCGGGCCCTCGGTGCGTGCCGGGCTTCGCGTGCCGCGAGAACCAGCGGAGATCCGAGCCACGGCGGGTTCGAAAGGACCGCCGTGCGCGATCCACGCTGGGCCTCGCGTGGAACGGCCGCGTCCGGGCTCCACTAGGCGGAGCGGGCAGCTCGATAGGAAGGGTCGTCATGGCGACCACTTTCTATTGAGACGTGCCGGCAGGTCGAGATCGGGACATTGGATGGCTCCACGCCGAAGTGGTGCGTGGGATCTCGGCCCGGGTAAGCCCCCGTCCCTGCCCCGAATGCGGGACGTATCCAGCCGCTGGCACAAAACGACCCGCATTCATTGCTCGGCTGTACGAAGCCGGGCTGTAGATGTGAATTGGCGCACCGAGAGGATGTAATAAGTAGACGGGTAATGGTGATAGTGATAGTAGTGATTTGATACAAAATTTAGAAAAGTGAATAGAATTGGCAGTAAATAGAAAATTTTTGAATTGTTGGATTTGGACGAGCGAAATTGGTAGTGAGAGACCCCCGATGTGGTGGGATGGCAAATCCACCATCCCTCACAGAAAGGGGGGGCAAAGGAGCAATAGTTTATGGGGTGTATGGCAGTGAAAACTAGCCCGGGTGGGTTAGGATATTGTGTGTAGGGATCTAGCGAAGATGACAGTAGGTAACGTTAAGGTTAGTTAGTGACTGATACCTGTAGTGGGGACGCAGGTAGATTAGTGTGGATTATAATGACGAGGGAGCGCAATAGTTAAAGGGACGACTGGGAAGCGCAAGTTTCAGAAGGGAGTAGTTAGCTGAGATGATGCCGTGTGTGTGAAGGTTGAACAGGTGTGATTGCACAGGTGTGCAACTGGACAGGTGTGTGGAGCAGTGTGTGAGTAGTGAGTGTGGTAGATCAGCGCGAATGCGCTTGGGGAGAGAAGGGTGCAGGTGGCACCAGGTGTGAGAGCACAGGTGTGCAAGTACAGGTGTGTGGAGAGAGTTGGAGTAAGTGGTACGGAGTGGTGTGCATGGTGCGAAGGTGTGGATGGGGGAAGAGTGGACCCCTTTCACGAGTACCCGGGGCCGGTAGTGTAAGTGCTAGGTAGAGGGTGCAGGTAAATTGTGGTTGGATATTGGCATTTGTGGTGCGGTTGCAGAATGGTGTTGTGAATGGGTGCATTAGTGTTGTGGAAATGGCTGGGCGTGTAGCCTGTTAGTGTGTGTAGTTGGTTGGGCACTCCACCACTGTGAGGATGTCGGCCAGGTGAGGCCGCAGGTGGGCTCTGGGAGCCGGTAGTTGTGAGTGGGAGCCTGAGGATCCCGGGTGTGGATCGGGCAGCCCAGTGCCAGAGAGGGCACGGAGTGGGGAGAGAGCCAGAGGGCCTTCCCCAGGTAGTTAGGTTAGGGTAAGGAGCAGGTAAGCTCGGAGGCAACTGCAGTGGTGGAGGTGTGCAGGTGGGTAGACCCACTGGGAGAGGTACACGCCGCAGCCCAGAAATTGTGCGAGGGCACCGGGAGATGAATCGGGGGAGTGAGACCCCAAATTGAAAAGCACCACAGGTTGGCCAATGGGAATTGGTTTTTAGAACCCATAGAGTAAGAGGGCCAATGGTTTGGCCGGAGAAAGACCCCGGGTAGTGTAAAGTTGTTAAAGTCATTTAGGAAATAGTTAGGATTGAAGAACCTGTCGCACCATACGCAGCCACTTACCTGTGGTGATGATGATGACTCCACACCTGTGTTTTCTTTGTTTGTGTTGCAGAAATGAGAATTGCTGTTGGATTTGTGAGACGCATCACGACGTGGATGAGACATTGGGGTGATTCCATCTCTCCCTCCCTAGGAGGGACTGATGATGAATTGGTAATGGCAAATTTTGATGTTGAGTTGAAAATGGCAAATTTTGAGGAGAGTTGAAAATGGCAAATTTGATTGGTTAGGAGGGAGAGAAGACGAATTTGGTTTATGGGAGGAACGGGGAAGACAGTAGGGATGTTTGTTGATTTGTAAAGTAGATGTTTATGGGTAGTGTTGTGTTGTGTGGATACAGTAAGGGGTAAGGGAGGGGCCATGTAGGTTACCTGGTGGGGGGGGGGGGCGTACGATAGGAACGTACCTGTCTCACCTGGTTCCCATGTGCCCCCAGTGTGCATCACCTTACATTGCGTGCACTTTTGCGCCCTTACCACCTTACTCACTTGTTTCTTCTTTTGTCTCCCACCTCCGAGGATCTGGCTTTGGGGTAGAGAGAGAGGAGAGAGAGGTGCTGGCTGCGCAGTTGTGGGCCTGCACTTTCGCTGTTTGCTGCCGGGATCGATACACCATATGGACCGCAATGTTTGTGGCCACCCACAATGGACCGCAGTTCGTTTGCGGCCAAGCACCACCCGGGGATGGACCTCTGGGTCAACGTGGCACCTATGCCATACAGGTGAACCACTTTTAGTTAACACCAAGTGCACCACAAGAAGAGCAAGAGACACCTGCAGGGTTAGGGGTTGTCGAATTTATTTTTAATCATTGAACAATGGTGACTGCACCGATTGGTGGTGGGGTGGTGCTTTTGATGCTGGGAAAGGGTGCTCTGCACGTTATTAAAGGCCGTCGGCCACAGAGCACTCGTGGGTTGGTGTATCGATGTTGGCAAGCGCGCTCTCTCTCTATGCATAACATCTGCATGTGTTCCTCCAAAAACAGGTCCTGGATCGTAGTGTAAATAGCAGCGTAGTCTTGTAAATAATGCTCCCTACCGGCTGTATGTTTAGTTTGAGAATTCTTTCCGGATTCGGTTATCCTGTGGGTGTGTTTCTGTGAGGAGAAGGGTGCAACGTCGCAGGGGGACATATTTACTCATTTGTGAATATCTGTAAAACTGTCGCACTCAGGGTAGAGTTAATAGTAGAGGGAACTACATTGCGTGCCACACTAAAGTAGGTAAAAATTTATCGGGTCGGGACGCCCCGAGGGTAGAGAAGGGTGCAATGTTGCGAATATGGAATTTGGCCTCCATATCCGCTTGTAAATATTCCCCTATTTTCTCCAATACTCCCCAACTTTCCCCAATCCCCCATTCCCTAGTCCCATTGCATGTAAATAACAATCAGTAGAGCCGACCTTCCCCTTATTCCCCCATTAAATGTCGTGCCCAGGTCCACCGCACCACACGTAGACAACTTTCGGACATCTTCCTAGTTATTCTTAATCTATGTCAGTTAAGGCCTCGTTTCCATTAATTATGACTCTTCGTTGCACCAGAATGTGATTATATGGCATCAGTAGTGAGTTTAGGACCTTTCCCATACCTCCTCCCATCTTCTTCCCCAAACAACAACAATAACAACAACTACAACAACAATTACAACAACAACAGAGGAGATGGCGGCGGAGCGGGGGAGGATGCGTCCTCACACCGGCTCGATTAGCGCCATAGACCATGCGCTCCACGGGGTTACCACGAAGGGGCTCCTTGTCAGCTCCTCGTCAAGGGCGGAGCCTGGTAAACCCCCCGCACGCACCCAATGAGAAGCAACGTGCCGATTCCACGAGGCGGAGCTAACGAGCCGAGGGCGTGTCACTCCCCGCCGGATATACGCGGCCCCGCGCCGGATGTGACGTCAGATGCGCCCCCAGCTTGAGACGACAAGACGCCACCTCGAGCGCTGTGAAACCTCCTGCATCTACTGGACCGTACAGTACCCTGTCCTTGAGCCAAGAGTGCACCTTGAGCCATCGATTCTGCCTTTCCTAGCCATCAATCCCCGTGTGAGTCAGCCTTGTCCCGTTTATCTGTCGTCTGTTGGGAATAATATAAGATTGTGTCTAAGTGCTTGTCTTTCTATGCTGTCCCTCTTGTAGTTGTAATCTAACCTTCCGCCTTAATATAACCTCCTCCGGAGGTCTTGAGAACTGAACCCCTGGTGTCGTATTGTGTTATTGTGATCCAGCCGGGTGTCTTCTTTTTCTTATTGAGTCAGCATCGCGCGACTTCGTCAACGTCGAGTATAGTCGGGTAATTTGTGCGGACACGACGGCCATTCCGCTCGGCCCACTTTAACATCAAAGTCGTGTCTGTAACAATATTATCCCAGTATTTTTTATACTGGGATATTTTGGGTTTAGTGTAAGACTATGAGCAGAGCAGAGAGGATGGAGATTTTATTTTTATATTTGATTTACTTATTTTCAAAATGTGTATTAAATATTATTAACTCAGCACCCCCAACTCAAAATGCTTTCCAGCGTCCCTGTATTTGCGGTGCGGGGTGGTTTGCGGTACAGCTTTGTGGGACAAGTGCTGGTGCGTGGCCAGAAGAATGGGGCTGGGGAGGCATGCAGGACACCACAAGGATGGTGCCGAGAGCTTCGCGGGTGGAGCAGGTTTCCTTTTATTTCTTTCTCATCTATTCTCTCTGTCTGTCCTGTGTGCCCTGAGTGAATGCAATAAATTATACATTAAGCCATCGAGGTCTTGAGGGTATGCTCGGTTATGACCGAGCCTGAGGAGAGGGTATCGCATTTCAGTCCGTTTGTTTGTCTGTCTGTTTGTCTGTTTGTTTGTTTGTCCACACAGAATAAATATGATTTTCTCTGCAACCGTTGGTCCGATTGACAGGAAATTTTCACCAAAGGTGCACCTCCACCTGTATAATTTTTAAATGATAATTATGACGTCATGGGTCTCGTGGTATGGCCGCCATCTTGGAAAAACCGAAAAATTTTGCACCTCTATATCTCCGAAAGTGCTCAATAGAAAAAATTGAGACATGGCTCATTGTAAAGAACTCTCCATTTGGAATAAGATATGTTAATGATGATGTCATAGGTGCCTCCATTATGATGTCATAATTCGACAAGTACAAAACTTCATTCGATCAAGATAAAATTTATTGAGCGTCATGTAGGTATAAATTGGTGAAGAAAAAAAATGATGACGTCATCGGTCACGCGGTTCGGCCGCCATATTTGTTTTGACACAAGCACCTTAAAAACCACTGAAAACACATCCTGGTGAGGGTTTGCAATCTATGATTGCTCTTTCTTGTTTCTTATATAGTAATTTGTCACAGGACTGTGATTGCCGTTTCGTGGCTGTGCACTTCTTCTTCTTCTTCTTCCCTTCCCATCCATCCTCCCCCATTTTCTTGTAATGGTGTTTCCTTCCTTGTTAATGTGAAGTTGTGTGTGGTCATCGGGAGCGGTCTGCACAGCTCCAAGTAAATTGGTAAATCAACTCATTAGACGATGAAGCACTAGTAAAGCGAATCGCTTGACGAGATTGCTCGGCCAATCTTGTCGGGCAGACTTGCCACAGTCATGTGCTTTTGAAAGCCGATTCGTGCCAATTTAAAATGAGCAGACGCAGGGACCCTTTCAACCCTTACCTGCTGGCGGTGCAACCGTCATGTAAGAACCGTGTATAAGTATTTCAGCACTCGAGATTTGCTCTTGACCTCTCCGTTGCATGTCTTCCTGAAAATCTTGGGTGATGAAGAGAACATTGGGAATTCCAATGACTCTTGGGTAGTATTCGTTTTGGTAGTTGTAGTCATATAAATAACATTAGTCGTAGTAGTACTTGTAAATGTGGAGCTTTCATCACTTAATGCACTGACAGGGTTGAATGCTGATCTGCAGACTTGAGTGAAGCAAATTGGACATGCTGGTGCTGTGTGCTCCACAGTGGTTGCATATCCATACAACTGAGCTGCTACCGATTGCACGGTATTCCCTAGAATTCAGGGCAATACTTCAAACGTGCCAAACTGACGTTCATCCTGATGCATTGACAACACATTCTGTGCCCTGTGCTTTTTCTGGTCTTCATCAATGATCTCTCCGACTCTCTGAAAAATCCTCTCTATCTCTTTGCTGATGACTCCACTCTCTGCCGCTCCAGTCCTCATCCCTCAGATCGACAGTCTGCAGCCTCCTCACTCTCTGCAGACCTGGACAAAATCACATACTGGTCAAACAAGTGGAACATGTCTTTCAATCCTGACAAATCTCACACTCTCACTTTGTCTCTCTGAAAAGACTGTCTGGACAACTCTCCCATCCACTTTCTCAACAATCCTCTTCAAGAAGTTCTGTCACTCAAGCTTTTGGGTCTCACTATCTGCCATGATCTTTCCTGGGAAAACCACATTTCCAAGCTGGCCTCCAAAGCCAGTTGCCGACTGGGCATCCTCCGCCGTGCGAAGTCCTTCCTTGGCACACCTGAGCTCCTCACCACATACAAGGCTTTCATCCGCAGCTCAATTGAATACTGGTCTCCCCTCTGGGCTGGTGCTCCTGCCTCACACCTAGCTCGGCTTCACACTGTTGAATCCAAAGCTTTCAGAATCATTGGAATCTCCCGCGATGAAGCTAACTCCGAGGGCCTTTCACTCACTCACCGCAGGCAGGTTGGTGGTCTTTCTGTCTTCTACCGACTCCTCTCCAGCCTAGCTCCCCCAACTCTGTCTGTGCTCTGTCCCCCAAATATTCCTACGGGTCGCACAAGATCTGCCAGCAACCCTCTTCTGGTTAAACTGCCAAATTCAAGACTCTCTGTTCACCTTCACTCTTTCATTCCTCTTTTCTCCCACCTCTGGAACAAACTCCCTCACTCTCTTCAATCCCTCTCCTCCCTCCAGGTCTTTAAAACAGCTGTCCACCACCATCTCTTATCTTCCCCCATCCAAAACCTTGATCTTTTCTACCCCCGTTAATTCACCCCAGATCCACTTTTTTGAAATACCGACTTCTTTCCTGGAGGTCCTAGCAGTGTCCATGTGTTTTTTTTTTTTTTACCTCTCCCACCCCCCTCCCCTTCCCATGCCTCCTCCCCCCCAAGCCCTCTCCCTCCCACAGATTTCCCAATGTCCCTGCTCTCCATCTTGTCTACCGCTCCCTTCATCATATGTTTTATGTTTTATGTGTCAGTTTGTTTTTTTGTGATCAATGTTAGCTCTTACACGAGCCTCGATCTTGTATACAAAAAAAACAAAAAAAAAAACACCGACAATTCACAATACTTGCAATGCACTTTAGTAATCTATAAACCTGCTGTCATTTGTTGTTTAACTCTTCCTTGAGCTTAGTCCCTTGTATAAAGAATAAATATCCGTGCATTTCCCAGATACATCAGTTTCCTCTAATGAACCATGGTCTAACCATGTGGAGTAATAAGAGACTGACAGATCGCAGTGCAGTAATCTTCATCCTGATGAAGCAGCACTTACACGGAAGGAAGGAAGGAAGATGTCCAGCGCACATGGAACATTAACCAACTCTTTCTTCAAATAATTTTCCTGCACGTTCCATCATGCCACCAGAAACCAACCTAGACAGTAGGCCCAGTCCAACCCAGAGCGATAAGTGCCCAGCGACATGTGGAGCCATGCTCCGCTTGACACCGCATGTGCTGGGTACCGAAGGCGCAGTGGGTGGCGAGCCTGCCCGCATCCTGCCAGGCCTCCTGTTTTGGCTACCGTCCCTCAAACGTGCCCCGACTCACGTTCCTCGCTGCTGACAATTACCGGCTTGCACGGATTCCAGTCGATAACATGTGCCTGAGCGCAGCCGCACGACATCCAAAAAATAGAATGAAACATACTTACTGTCAGTCAGGGCAGCAATTTTGAATTTGTTCAGGGGGCCTGCGATAACTCAACCTACTCTTCATGAAAGGGGGATCTTTAATGTCCATCAACTAATGGTGGACATAGCAGATGGGACACCCAGCTTGATATCCATCTGATGGATAGGGCGTGTTATGATGTCCTGCTTATGAAGTCATCATCTGAGAGTCTATAGTCTGTTTGGCAATCAGACCTAGACTAGACAGCTCAATGACAAGTGTGCTCCTCGATCTGTACCATCTTGTAGGACATGCTGACGAGATTTTATTGTTGTAGGACATGAGAGCATACCTCCACCTGGCTGACATTATGTCGCCCTTCCAATACATACAATACATATACTGTGTTGGGGGGTGAGGGGTGGGGGAGGACAGGGGTCGTTCCGACTGGTGCGTACATGATACATTGAAGGTGCGTGGTGAAAAAAAAGTTGTGGACGGATTCAAAGGAACTTGGTGGACAGATTTGGTGTGTGACAAGGAATAATTGATTTTATTTTGATGAAGATTCGAATCCAGATGCGGATCAGATAATTTTAAAAAGTGATTCTTCACTATTGAGAGATAGGGCCAAAAACGATATATAGCAGGATATCTCAAAAAGTTATGGACGGATTTGGACGAAACTTGGTGGGCAGGTTGTGCGTGTGACAAGGACGAATTAATTAGATTTTGGTGAAGATCTGAATATGGATTTGGATACGATAATTATTTAATTTTCAAGTGATTCTTCACCATTGAGAGATCGGGCGAAAAACGATACATAGCAGGATATCTCAAAACGTTGTGAACGGAATTGGACGAAACTTGGTGGGTAGGTTGTGTGTGTGACAAGGACAAATCGATTCGAATTTAGTGAAGATCTGAATATTGATTCGGATACGATAATTATTTAATTTTTTGAAGTGATTCTTTACCATTGGGAGAAAGGGCCAAAAACGATATATAGCGTGATATCTCAAAAAGGTGTGGACGGATTTGGGTGAACCTTGGTGGATGAGTTGGCTGGGCGACAATAACAAGCCAGTTTAATTTTGGTTAATGTCCGAATCCAGATCTGACCAATCTGTGGGATGCAAAACGTAAACTGTTCAGCTTTGCAGAGGTTTGCTCTACCGAGTTCCGTTCTAGTTACCAAAGTAATAACTAAATATTTGGTTTTGCCGTTTTCCTCTGGCTTCTGTGTACGGTTTGTGTGTTCCGATAAAATCGCACTAAAGAGCAATGGAATAAGAAGCAAATTGTGTGGTACTCTCTTAAAGTTTAATAGTTTTGGTGTTTTCAAATTATATAAGGAGTCATCTACATATTACATACACAAACAGTGGGATAAATTGACAAAAAGAAAATCTAGGAAGGGAAGTGTGAAGGGCAAATAATAGAGAGTTGGGGCAGGAGCTAAAAATTCTGCCTCTAAGTCTTTTGCGTTTTGAAATCTAAATTTCTCCAAACAATCTTGTGATGTTTGATTATTGTTATTATTATTTTAAAAGCCAAAGCCTCACTTTCATTGTAACATTGGCAAAATAAGCTTAAGCTTAATCAAACACTTATTTGTAGTTAAATTCCGAGTTCATCCTTAAAGTTTATTTTCTTCCATATAATGGTATTCTTTTGCACGTGCCACCTGTGTCTCATAAGATTCCCTGTTATATGTCGCCCTATCCACACAAGATTTCCTATTATGCACCAGACTCATTGGCATAATGGTTCGAGCATCCACACTGACTATAGGTCGTTGGCGGGGTTTGAACCCCATGTCCACTTGATTTTCTCGTTCCTTTGTCATAACATTAATGTCATTATATTAAATTGTCGCTGTACGTATGTATTGTTACGGGGTCCTCCCCTTACCTCTGGACTCGGTAGACCTCCGAATCCCGAGAGGGTCCCCGGCAGAAAGATGTGTTATCCTTGGTTGAAATCAAACAAATAATGAAACCCTCAATGGAACTAGCAAATGAAACAGTCAAATCAATAATGCAACCACACAAGGT
This sequence comes from Myxine glutinosa, assembly GCF_964187855.1. NCBI lineage: Eukaryota > Metazoa > Chordata > Myxini > Myxiniformes > Myxinidae > Myxine > Myxine glutinosa. The sequence continues at coordinate 94,885,464 of NC_136264.1, read as the reverse complement.
TACGAACAAACAATAATATATTAGAAATCACACAAAAAGAGCCATACAACAATAGGGGCAATATCAAGCCCCTTAACCCCAAACTCACGGCAGCTCCCCAATGTCTCTGCACCCCTCCAAGGCGAAGTCCCAATGTCTCTGTGCGCTCCCGCGATCAGGGAGTCAAGGCCCGATCAAAGTCAATTGAGGCGTAGGCGATCGAGACGACCTCGAGGTCACGTTGTTCAGCACCCAGCAATACAGCGGTGGAAAGGAACCTCACAAAGATGTGCTCTGACGTACAACTTTTGCGGTTCAATCCGCGAGCCTCCGTTTAATTCTCACGTGCCCTTTCTGGCACAGCCATCCCCGGCAAACCACCGGGGAATAATGCCCAGCCGCCACGACCAAACCCGGTTCACTGCAGGTTGCTCGCGTGGCGAAGATGGCAGACGGCTTTTTCTCGAACCCGGTCTTTTAGGCCAGGATTCTCCGGAACCTCAATGAGGATCCCCGACGACACAGGCTCCACGCACTCCGGCGATGTCTCTTATCACCCGAACTTCCCTTCAAGGACGCAAAGTTCACTCGCACTGTACGTCGACCGCTCGGTCCGGAGCTAAAACAACCACGTCTCTTCACCATCTCCTACCACCTCTTCTTCTTCGCTCCACCTCTTCCGGTCATGATCCGGATTTCCGGCCACATTTTACCAGGAGCGCTTTTAAATCTTTTAACTATAATAACCCTTTCCCTTCAACCCCAATCACCAGAATACTTCGAACCAACAACAATAATCATAACAACAATCATTAGGGCCGAATCCGTAACAGTATGTACCCTCTGTCATTCAGCTCTTCCATGAGCCTATACATTATATCAAAAGCAAACATGGTAAGTTATAAAGGCAGTTTCTGAACCTGTTTAAGTTTTCATTAATGCATGTTTCTGGACGTCGCCATTAGCCACGTGCACTAGTCATTCCTTCTTTGGTCTCTCTACCCATCTCTCTTTTAGCTTGATATGGTCCTATTAAAATGGAAACATGATAAAAACAACTTATCCAATCCCTTTCCTTAGCTATTTACTGACAATTAAGCATTTTCCCCTTCCAGAAATGCACATTTACTGAACAGATTAGCACTTCTATGTACCTAACTTAATACATCGAGATGCTACCGGTTCGAATGGCATTTCCTAACTACACATATCTAACTACCCTTTGAATACATAACTCCCTCCCCCCATAAACGCAACAGTATGTAGCTTAGGTATAGATGGTGAATGTCAGAAGGTCTCGTCAAAAAGTGAACATGCTGTCGGTGTTTTTTATTCCTCACTTGACAACCTCCTTCAAACCTAAAAAAAAAAAGCCTTGGTGATGTCCCTGTGACCTCAAAGTGCACTGTAAACATTGAGTGATGACCTACACCCAAAAATCTTTAAACATCGACAGTGAAATCAAACTTTTGTGCATAGTAACCCTTGACTTTTAGATTGAACTAGTCTTCAACCCAATCTCCAAAGTAATTTCTATGAACTACAAGACTATCTTGTTTCATTTTAAGGAAGCCAGTACGATGCCCTACATGGGGCATTTTAAAGGTTGTACAAAGGAGACATTCACAATAGGCAAATATGCACCAAGAAAGGTGTAATGAGATGTTTTGTCAACCCTCGCCCCATTGTCTTTCTCTTTTTCTGCGACGAAGGAAAAGGCCCGAAAGGTCAGCTTCACTTTTATTCGTGTTGGATAAATTACCATGAGGTATTTTATTTCTTATTTGTTTTACAAACGTCTAAATGCACTTAAATCAATGCTAAGATTTGTCATACCACAATTTTAAATAAGTAGACGAAAAAACATGTTTTAGGGCTACACACTTTTATTTTTTTTAAATAGCTTTAAACATTTTTTTAAATGTAGTTTTTCAATTAAATTTTGATAGATGAAAATTTACCAGAAAAGAGGACCGTGGGCCAAATTTCAGCTCTCTAGGACGTATGGAACCTATAAAACGAATGGCTCAAATATTTGAAACGGGCCAAAAACAAAGTTCAGATGAAATTAAATAAAAGTTTGTAAAAACTATTTTTCACAACATTGAACATATTTATTCATATTCCTTCATGTATTATAGTTATTACATTAAATTGACCATATTAATTGAGTATATTGACTGAAACTTTGTCAACAGAACAAATGATGGATAAATACATTTGAGAGAAATATACGAAAAATTATGAGATAAAAAAGTATGATAAAGGAAGTTGATTTTTTTAAAATTTGATAAAAGAAAGAGTATGATAAAATAAGAATAAAAATCAGGGTAAAAAATTTTTTTTAAACATTCTGGTTATATGCTCTAAAGTGCATTACAATACTATTGGGGGAGAAATTGACTCGAGCATAATACACGAATCAATTGAAAATATTATGTGAAACAGAGTTGACGCAGTTCTCAAAGCAAAAGGGCATCACACTGATTTTTTAAAATATATTTCACGACAGATTATATTTTTCCGATTATGATAAGTGTTACCACATCTTAAGAGTTCATGGAAATCCCCAAAAAGTGGATTATATTGTAATAATGATATTTTTTATCACATCTAATTTAATTCATCTGATACTGGACACAGACCTTTATACCACACTATATACTGTATATATATATATATATATATAATTATATATATATATATATATATATATATATATATATATATATATATATGTATATATATATATATATATATATATATATATATACTAGCAGGAGTACCCGGCATTGCCGGGGAGGGGGAGGGAGGAGGCAGGAGAAGTAGGGCTGAGGAAGGGAGTGGGGGGAGTGGAAGGGAGAGGGGAGCGAGAGCGAGGGGAAATATATACTACATATACAGTCATGTGAAAAAGTAAGTACACCCCATGTAAAGTTTTGACTTTTTCAACATATTTCAACATACAGCTACTTGATCTTCATTTCAACAATATTTATAGATAAAGGTGATATAATATAAGAAATATCATGAAACATTTACATTTTGTAGTCCATTGTATAATTTAAATAAACATAAATGCAAATTTCGCATGTGGAAAAAGTAAGTACAACCCTACATTTATCACTACTTCAAATACCTAAAATTAGAATCAGGTGCGCCAGCTCAGGTACAAATGATTAGAACATCGTTAGAGAGGATCTTGGAGGAACCTGTCTTATTTAAACCTCAGACATTTAGTTTGGTTTGCTCTTTGTTGTTGAAGTGTGCGACGTCACCATGCCTAGATCAAAAGAGCTCACTGATGCCTTCAGAAAAAAGGTTATAGATGCCTACGAGTCTGGGAAGGGATTTAAAAAGATCTCCAAACAATTTGAAATCAATCATTCGACTGTCCGGAAGATCATCTACAAGTGGAGAAGATTCCAAACAACTGCCAACTTGTTCAGGCCAGGCCGCCCCAGCAAGTTCAGCCCGAGCGCAGACCGCAAGATGCTGGAAGAAGTCTCGAAGAACCCCAGAATGTCATCACGGGACCTACAGGTAGCTCTGGCCACTGTTGATGTCAAAGTGCACGAGTCTACCATTAGAAAGAGGCTGCACAAATTTGATCGACATGGGAGGTGTGCCCGGAGGAAACCTTTGCTGTCCAGAAAGAACATCAGGGCAAGACTAAAGTTTGCCAATGAACACCGAGGCAAAGACCAGCACTTCTGGAACACTGTGCTCTGGACAGATGAGTCAAAGGTAGAGCTATTTGGCCACAGCACCAGAAGACATGTTTGGCGAAAACCAAAGACAGCATTTGACCACAAGAACCTGATACCAACTGTAAAGCATGGTGGTGGAAATATTATGGTTTGGGGCAGCTTTGCTACATCATGGCTGGGGCAGCTCACCATCATAGAATCCACGCTGAATTCTTCATTGTACCAGAGGGTGCTTGAGGATAATGTGAGGCCATCTGTCGGAGAGTTGAAGCTCAACCGAAGGTGAACCTTGCAACATGACAATGACCCTAAACATACCAGTAAATCCACCAAGGAATGGCTGAAAAGAAAGAAATGGAGGGTTCTGGAATGGCCAAGTCAAAGCTCGGATATAAATCCCATCGAGATGTTGTTGGGGGATTTCAAACGAGCGGTGCATGCAAGAAACCCCTCAAACATCGCATAGCTGAAAGAATTCTGCATGGAGGAGTGGGCAAAAATTTCTCCCAGTCGATGTCAGAGACGTAGACAGTTATAAGAAACGCCTACTTGAGGTTGTTTCTGCCAAAGTGGGCAATACCACCTATTAGAGCCAAGGGTGTACTTACTTTTACCACATGCGAAATTTGCATTTATGTTTATTTAAATTATACAATGGACTACAAAATGTAAATGTTTCATGATATTTGTTTTCTTATATCACCTTTATCTATCAATATTGTTGAAATGAAGATCAAATAGCTATATGTTGAAATATGTTGAAAAAGTCAAAACTTTACATGGGGTGTACTTACTTTTTCACGTGACTGTACATCTTTTGGGGGAGGGGTTGCGGTGGCTTTGACAGGCCTCTCCGTTTTGGGGGAGGGGAGTGAGAAGGAGAAAAAATTCACCCGTGCAAAGAGTGCTTTAACCTCAGTGTTGCCCAGGTAAAAAAAAAAGGAAATTGTAATACCCTCTAGCCTCAGTGTTTCCCAGGTAAAAAAAGGAAAATTGTAATACCCTCTGCCACCATCACCAGGTGGCGCTACACGGTACACATTTAGATCGATAATTTACACCCAGACCCCGACCCACCACACACCTGCATTAGGCCACGGCCACATAGCCTATGTTACCCCCCCCCCCCCCCCCCAGACAAAGTTGTATTTGCATTTGTACCCTGAGTAAAGTATATCGGTGTTTATAGCTGGAGTACCCGGCATTGCTCAAGCGAAAAAGAAACATTAACATATTTGAAATGATGGCAAATATAATGGAGAAGCAATTACATCCAAATCAGAATCCATCACAAATGCAAATCATCATTTTACCTTTTCGTTGAATATATGCTGGTGAATGTGCTGTTCGTCACGTTTCTGAGTTAAGTATAATGACGTCTTGAAGAAGAAGAAACCTTACTACCAACTTTGTACACTTCTGGAATTGTTTTATTTATTTGTGGTCAAATGTTTGCGAATCGTTTTGTATTTATTTATGGGAATGTGTACTTGTATATTGTGGCGGACACGATGGCTCGCTGGCGCAGTGACGTAATTCCGCGCACCAGTGGGTCTCGGCCATGCCCCAGGTGAGGCATGGCCTCCGGATATACACGCGGGCTTGCAGCCCGGAGCACGGCAGTGCTGACGAGTGAGCAAGCAATAAAGAGCTCGACCTAACCCAAAGCGTTGTGGCCTACCTTTATTTAACGTGTGTGCCCAGCACCACACTACACTGGTGACCTCCGACTCGTTCAGCCGTTGCTGTTCCCCGAACGCGCTGTGGCCAACAACGCTGTCGCGATCAAGCTACCGGAGTTCTGGGAAGCGCAGGCCGACACCTGGTTTCTACAGGCCGAGGCCCAATTCCAGCTCCGGGGCATCACGGCGGACGACATGAGGTACTTTTACGTGGTCGCTGCCCTTGGATCCGGCACGGCCGCTCGAGTCGTGTCCTTCCTCCGGCACCCGCCGGACGAGAGCAAGTACGCGGCGCTCAAGCGGCTTCTCCTCGACACGTTTGGCCTCACAGAAGCCGACCGCGCTGAACGTCTTTTGGACCTTCCCGTACTCGGCGACACACGACCGTCCGCCCGCATGGATTACATGCTGTCCCTGCTCGGCGACGGCCACGTGGATTTCCTCTTCCATGCTCTCTTCCTCCGCCAGCTACCTATACAGGTGCGACTCACGCTCACCGGTTCGACCATTACGGAACCGCGCGCCCTGGCCAGGGAGGCGGACAAGTTTTTCGCGGCCCACGACGCACGGCCGGCATATAGCACGGCCGTCGTGGATCCCGGCGCCGCGCACGGCGCGAGTGGTTCGGATCGCCACGTAAGTAGTGTAATAATGTTGCTTCTGGGACACCTCCGTTTAACATGGGAAATCCCTATCTAATGTCATTTACCCCCTTGTCTTTTTCAAAAATCATAAACACCTCTATTTCTCCCACCCTCATCTTTATGAACCTTTTGTCTGTAGTACCTATCCTTAATGTTGTTCATTAGACCACTCAAACACTACAAATATTTGTTTTCTCTTATAGACCTATCATCCTTCTTCTACATATCATCTGGCAGATTAATCTTTGACCCACTCAAACATTGACCCATTCACTTCCATATTAATTCTTTCCCTCCCTCATTGCCCCTAAACACCTATATTTCTCTCACCCTGTTCTTTACGAACCTTCTAACCTTTTGACATGTTATCCTTATTCATTAGACCACTTAAACACCTGTGATCCTTCTGACCTCATGGACCTTTTAACCTTTTACTCTTAATATCATCTGGTGAATATAACCCACTCAAACAACGACCCTACAAATATTTGTTTATGCGTGGGAAATAATTTAATTCTCCTACAACTCTCTTCACCATCTAATATATTAACAAAAAATATGTTTGAGTTTGGTTCTTTATTAAGATATTTTAACTGAGCTAAGATAAAATGGTAAACCTCCCTCAATGTTCTTGCTTGAGCGCCTCCTCTCCCACATACCATTTTTAAATTAATGTATATATTTTCCTGACAACCATCAAAGTTTTCCGTCCACTCAAAAATATTTTTATCTTTTTTACCCAACTCACCAGTATTTAAATTAATTCTCTTATTTGTTTTGTGAACTTTTTTACCAGTTGCCTTTTCAATTATACCTATTTGATATTTTTCACATTCATTATGTTTTCCATTTATATACCAAGGTTGATTACACCTCCACTCTTTAGTCTGGTTGATACTTGGTTCTATCATTTATATAATAGTAAAAAAGGCGGCGGCAGCCCGTTAAAATCCCCAACCCCCCCTTTTTAACTTATCACTTATGTATATCTTATCACTTATATACTTATATATCCATAAGGGAGACTATCAATTCCATTTTCTAAAATAAACCTCTTATCATCAAAAGCCCCCAATGCTTTCTTATTTATCTCTTCTGAATATAATTGATGTTTATAACTTCTTATTCCATTAATCTTTCTAAACTCTTCTTTCTTTGTTGTTAAACAGTTATAATAATCCTTAAAGTTAATTGTTTCTTTTATGACATTTTTCTTTATGCCTTTTAACTTCTTATCAGTTTTTTCAACGTTATTCACAATATATTTATAAGCATAAGCCTTAGACCTCAATCCCACAAATTCACTCATGACATTTCCTCCTAATTCATCCTTAAACTTTCCAATCACCTTTTTATTTTTGGAGGAGAACAACTCACTCTCTGGGCTGTAATTACTAGTGTCATAGATATTAATGTCCTTTTTCATGTCTGAATAAACATCATCAGTATTAATTTGCAAAATAAAACTATCTGTATCCATATAAAGTAGATTAACATCATTTTGATATTTCTTCCTCAAGTTATTATAAAAGTAATCATACATTAATGACTTTGATAAATCAAGAATTGTTGTTCCAATATAAATAGGTTTGTTCATTTCAATACTCTCTTTAACCAAATGGATCGCACAAAAGTTCTCAGTAAAGACCTCAGCTCTAGTAAAACTCGGTCTATTAATTAATTTTGATGCTTGTTCCCAAGATGTTGATAGTCTGATATTTTGTCTTTTCCTCACATTCTCCATGGTCTTACCAAAGACCGCATTATTCATCAATTTATAAAAGTCTTTCTCAAAATCGGTTTTTGACTCTGTTCTTCTTTGTGTATTGAAATCAATGTACCCCCTTAACCAATGACTTTGATTGAACTTTAGAACCCTATGGATCTTCTCTACTCTTAGACCTTTTGATAAATATTGTCGCAAATTTCTTTGGTGTAGAACATAATTTTTCTTGTTATATAATGTAGTAAGTAATTTTTCTGTTGATTCACCTATATTAAATGATCGTTGATAATCACTTAACCACTCCTTCTTTGGACTTTCTTTCTCACAAGCAAATGGGAGATCTTTGTGTAGGTTATGGAGTTCCTCTGGATATTTTAAATCAATTTCAAAATAATAACCAACCTTTGAATCATCCAATTCTTTTTGTGTAGAGATACATACATCTTGTAAAACCTTTTTGTAATCTTTTTCCTTTACCCATCTAAGTTTTCCATAAGGAAGAGCCTGAGACATTGCCCAGCCATACAGGTTGTTTGCGTCATAGTACATCAAGTAAGAACTCTCTTTCGTTGAATCATAATTTGGAAGATATTTGTTATTTGCTTTTGCGTATCTCTTTGAACAGACTTGTGAAATTCCTCCTCTCTTTGCCTTTTCAATCATCAAAAGCATATCAACATCGGTTATCAAATCCAAATCTTGTTTTGTCATTTTCAACATCGCACTCCAGGCCAATCCAGGTGCTGTGTAGTAGTGAGCAGGATCCAATCCATATCCAGTGCGACAAACAGATCTAAAGGCTTCAAATACATCGGCCAATAAAAGCACATCAGTTTTGAGATACAAATCGTGATACTCGCCAAGATTCTTGATGTTATATTTTTCCCAAACATTTTGTGCGTGTACATAATCTTTATCAGATATATTACTGTTGTTTAATTTGTTATAGAAATTTTCTTTTGAAGGAAGTTGTGTTTCATTGAATCTCTCAAATGAGTCCATATAGTCATAGGGGTAAATTCCCTTTTGTGTTAGAAAATCTTTATCTAAAAAATACTCTGAAAGACATGGAAACTCTTTTAGATTTTGAACCAAGTTAACCAATGGACTTGCCATGAATTTAAATGTATCAAGAAATCTGATATGAGTAATAGGAGATGTGTGAATTGTTTTTGTGAATGAAATGTATTTCTGATCCGTGTTTGGAATTGCTGAGATACTTCCAGAAGTCTTTGAGAGTTCCTTGATAAATAGATGTGTATCATAATGGGCGTTGTTATGAAGAAAGACAGGAATGAAAGAGGGGAGTTGATAATTAATATTACAACTTTGATGAGCCGGACCTCTATATTTACCAGTGAGATGACAATGATCTCTAACCTTTAGACCTTCACCAATTTTTTCCTCACAAATATGACAGGCAGCCTTTGGTTGTCTAAATTCTCTTTTTTCTTTACTCGTCAAGGACATTGGTTTATTGGTTTCTCTCATTATCTTGGTTAATCGAACACAGTCTTTTTCTAGTCGTTTCACAAACTCCTCTGGGGTATTTGAGCCTCTATACATCTCTAACTTGTTATATTTATCACCAACGGATGATTTGATATAATAACAAAAACCGCAAGGAGTATGTTTTTGATATTTATTTGTGTATGATTCTTTTGGATCTGGAGAAGCAGTATCAATTTTTTCTAAAATACTTTCAAAATCAGCATATATAACAAATGGATGTTTGATCTTTTTCTTTGCATCTTTGAATGTGATCTTTGAGCCTTTTTTAGGCATGTTGATTACCGTTGATTTATGTTCGCCACAATAATTTGAATGTTTATCTAATCTTTCTTGTGAATTGAAGAAGTTAAGACAACGCAAACAAATATATATTTTATTTGTTCTCTTACAGACTTGTGGTTTTATTAATTTAGCAATATTTTTAATGTATGTATAATGTGAATTTTCGTCTGAATTAAAATATAGAAGATTAATATGAGTTTGTTTACAATTGCCAGAAAGCTTTAAAACCTGAATGTTGTTTGTTTCTGTTAGACCATAAACATTAACTGATAAATTATTCATCTTTTCAAATTTAGGAATATCATTTAAAGTCATTGGAAACTTTAGATCTTTCGTATTTAATGTATTCTCATATTTTTTATAATGAGATACTCTTTCATCATGAAAATGTGGAGGATGTAAGTGTGCTAAAATAGACCAGAGAAAACATTTATTGTCTTTATTTTTGATATTGATAACTGCTTTTCTATTTTTGATAACACTGGGTAAATCAATGTAAGAAGAAGCTTTTAGAGGATCTGATTTAAGAATATGAATGTCTATGTAAATAATTTTTCCTATATTGAATCCACTTCCTACGATTGAATTATCCACATCTTGCTCTTGTTTAATAAGTTCATCATAGACTCCTGATGTTTTAAAATCTTGATATGAAGATATAAAGTGTGGCTCAGTTCTCATGTATGGTGCATCTATAACTCCTTCATCCTTTGTCATTTCTAATTTTACTCCCATATAAAATTTAAGTGGTTTCATTTCCTTTAGTGTTTTTTCAATCAACGTTTGAACAGCAGGTTTAACTATTTCTACAGCATCAACTATAGACTCTGGTTCAGGAGGTTTGAAGTTAAAGACTCTTATTTTAATATGTCCTTTGAATGCTCCATCAGAGTTTTTAGTTGTGATAAAATTTGATAAATGTAGATTTGTTTTAAGATGTATTTTGAAGCCTTTCTTGAGGATATTTTTATTACATGTAGAACAGTGTTTTGTTTCAGGTGGAAGAGGGGAAAGTTTGTTTAAAATGTTGTATGTATGCTTTGCGGTGAGAATATGTTGTTTATAATATTTTACTTCCTTCTCGCAAGTATCACAATAAACCATATTTATAGCGTGAGAAAACGTGGTGTTTTATATATATCACTGTGCTTAAAATAAAACACTTTTGAGCTTTACAGCTCCGTTTTATATATATCGCTGTGCTTAAACTAAAACACTTTTTCACTCAGAATCATCTAAGTCATAACTATCACATGAATACTCAGAATCATACTCAGAGTCATCAATAAAGCTACTCTCATAACTATCATTTGAGCACAAACTATTAGTATCATAACTATCATCTGTGTTCAATGAAATACTATCATCACCATCGTCCAAGTTCAATGAAATACTATCATCACTATCGTCTGAGTTCAATGAAATAGTAAAATCTTCACTGCTGTATTGACTCATATTTAATTAGCAAGAAAAATATTCCCATCAATATCTATATACTTTCTTTCATTAACAGATTCAATCTCTACAATTTTTATATCAAAAGTTATCTTTAAATAATCTCTAACTATCATAGAACGAAATGACATTTCACCAGAAATATTAACATCATTCATTTTACTTAGATCTACACCCTTTGGATTATTAAAGAAAATACAAATGTCTCCTCTAGAATTATTAATGGTCTTATCATTCTTTTTCAAAGTATCGTGGTCAATCACTTTTTCAAGCTTTGAATAAATTGCCAGGAGTAGAGGAGAAACTTTTGTTAGATTTACTTTAATGGATGTCTTTCCAGGTATAGTTAGAGCTCTTCCTTTAAATGAAATAGAGGGGCTCATGTTATTTTCCATAACTGGTTTTACCCAAAAATTTCCATATTTATCTTTGTTCAATTTAACATCTTTGACATATTTTTCTATATCTTCCACCGAAGTAGAGATTGATTGAAATTTGTCTTTTGTGCTTTGAAACATTGTATTTATTAATGAATAAACTTGCGTTTAGTTTAAGTAAAAATTTACCACATAAATATGATAAGTTCTGAAGGATATTTAGAATTTCCAGACTCTCCATATGATAAATTAGAGAATTGTCCGGCTTGTGATAGAGTGGGGCTTAATGATGAGGATTCATATAAACAATGTTTATTCTGTGATTATATTCTAATTAATGATAATAAGAAATATAAAAAAACATATAACTCTTTTAAATTAGAACCAAAAATGAATTACTTTACAAGATTAATAAGAGAGATGAATGTTAAGCATTATGGTGATAATACACCATTTCTTACAAGGAAAGAGACTCTTTGTATTGAGGAAATGTATAAGGGTTTAATGATATTTATTATTCAAAATAATTTTAATGGAAATGTTAATACAAGATACTACATAAATAAAATAATGAATTATTTTGAAATTAAACCAGAACTCAGGATAAAATATAGAGTTTCTAAAATAGCTCAAAAAAAGTTGGATGACTTGTTTTCCAAATATATAAATGAATGATTTTTTACCCGTTTGGGAAAATAAGATAAAATTTAATAACCATAAAAACATTCCAAATTCATTGAGATGTCTAATAGTTGGTTCAAGCGGATGTGGAAAAACCTGTTTACTTTTAAAGATGCTCCTTGGTCCTAATTTTTTAGATTATGATAATTTAATAATTTTTACAAAGTCTAGTTTTCAACCCGAGTATCAACTACTCTCACAGGGTTTTAATGCAGGTCTTAAAAAGGAAGACATTATCGGTTTATTTAAACTTCAAAACAAACTAAATGATTATAATATTGAAGATATAATACAATTATTTTGTGATACACAGAAATCAAAATCGAAACCAAAACCCATAACTTGTATTCTCAGTGATAATACGGATGATATACCTTCACCTCAAGATTTAGATAAATCAAAAAAGAACCTCGTCATCTTTGATGATTGTGTTAATGAGAGAAACCAAACAGTAATGGACAGCTACTATACAAGAGGGAGACATTCTTCTTGTAATTGTATTTATCTTAGTCAGTCATATTTTCAACTCCCTCGACGCTCAATAAGAAACAATGCCAATACTTTTATTTTATTTAAGTTAAATTCAATAGATGTAAATAATTTTTGGAGAGATAATTGCTCTACGTTATGTAGTAAAAAAGAATTTGAAAATTATATGAAACACACGATTGGAAAATATAAATATATTGTTGTGAAACAAGATGAGATATTAAAGGATGTATTTTTATTTTAAACATAATTACATATATAAATGACAACAATTATTATTAACCTTGTGGGTAAATCTGCTTCTGGAAAGAACTTTCATAAATCTAAACTCTTGAATAGTAAAAATGAAAAGATTGTAAGTTTTTTAAAAAAACACCCTATGATTCGTTTTGTGAGTACTACAACCAGAGCAAAGCGACCAGGAGAAGTAGAAGGGAAAGATTATTACTACATTTCAATGGAGGAACATATGCGATTGAGGAACGAAGGTCAAATATTTGAGGAGGTCTCTCTTGGTTCTACAAAATATTCACATTGTAAGAGTGAGTTAAATAAAGTAAAATCTAATGGTCTTGGGATTTTAGAAACTAATCCTGAAGGAATGAGACAAATTATTAAACAATTGTGTGGTGATGGAGTTAAGATTTTATCATTCGGTTTTGATATCGATGAGGAGATTCAACGCAAACGTATGAAAAGCAGAGATACAAGTATTAGTGAAGAAGAAATAACAACTCGTATTAATACCAATAAAGAATTTGATGAAATATTTAAAGAAAAAGATTTATTTCAACACATTTACTATAATGATGAAGAAAAGGAAAATTTTCCCATTGACCTTTACAATTCATTAAATGATATTTTTCAATACTAAATGAATACCGAAGAAAGAGAAAGAAAGTTTAAGGAACATCAACAATTAGTTTCAAAAGTTGTTAAACAACAGGAAGAGATAAAGAAGAAACGGAGACAGAAACTAACTGGTGAAGAAGCCTTTGAAAGAAAACAAGAGAAATTCTTTAAACCACTTTTGAAAACTCAACACTCACCTACAGTTCCCACGGTAGAATTTACTCCGAAAAAACTTCAAATGCTCAAAGATTTTAGTCAGATAACAAAACAAGAACTTGGTGAATTAGAATATGATGACGAGGGATTATTTCGGAAACTTGAGCAGGTAAATCAACCCCCTAATTATGTTGTGGAAGCTCTTCAAAACAATGAATATTCGGCGGGTTCAAAAACCAGAGCAGGTCTCATTCCAACAGAAGAACCAGCAGTGTTTCATCTTGTGGAAGAAAAGGTATTGATATTTAATGATGAATTGATGTTCTTGAGTTCTACTCAACCAAATGTTAAATTAACTCCAAGATTAATGTTTCTTCTAACAAACCCCGGATTCAGCGGTTCAAAATATTTTGAGGAACCACTTGATATGGAAAGAGAGGAAGATAGGGTATATATTGAGTTGTTAAATGCACTTGATTATGGAGTTTCTGTTGCTGGTAAAAGTAAGAAGAATGAGAAGGAGAAACATATTATTGATGCTTTAAGTAAGCTTGGTTCGGGTGTTAGTTTTCTTCCAAATGACCCATCACAATTAGTTAATAGGCTATTATTGTTGTTAGGTAGTAAGAAGGCTGGAAACAACAATTGTTTTAATGAATCCTCAGCCATTTTAGATCAGTTGATGAATATGAAAATAATTAATAAATGTCAATACAAAGATATTTTATTAGATATTAAATAAGATGAGAAGCACAATTCTTAGTTTTAATTTCACAACGAGCGATTACACAGCTTCATTCCCTTACCCACTACAACTTGACCCCCTTACCTCATATGAGGCATCTTTATTGTCAATGGAAACTTATAATACCTTGTTTAATATCACAGAGAAAAACAACAAGTTTAGTTATAATCCAGGAAGTGGATATAAAACTATAACCGTTTCACCTGGAGCTTACGAGATTTCTCAAATATCTTCAGAAGTCTCTCGCCTTATGAAAGAAAAAGGTGATGAACCAAAAAATATTGTAATAGATATTCAAAAACACACTTCAAAATCAACTATTAAACTTAAAAATAATTATAAAGTTGATTTCACGATTGAAAATTCGTTTAGAGAGCTATTGGGTTTCTCTTCAAAAAAGATTGAAAATAACGGGACGTTTTACAGTGATAATGTTATCCAAATATCCTCCGGTATAAATTCAGTATTAATTCATTGTGATTTGATTGATGGTGCTTATAACGATGGAATAAGAACAAATACAATATTTTCATTCAGTGCATACTCAACCCCGATTGGTTATAAATTTAATATGGAACCAAAAAATCTTGTCTATTTACCTGTGTCAGGAAAAACCATATACAGAGTAAATTTTAGGATAACCGACCAAGATAATCGTATGATATCCTTTAATGATGAAATTATATCCATCAGAATTCACCTACGTGAAGTTTTTCAATAAATAAATAATGGTTATTGTAAGAAAACACGAGTTGGGAAAATATAAAATAATTACAGGGGAGGGCATGTTCCTTTCACCAGACTATACAAGGTATGTGGGTAAAGGATACTATAAACCTAAGAGACAACGGGGTGTGGGTCATCAATTTCGAAATAAAGGAGATGGGATAATTGATACTCTAATGGGTATTGGTTCAACCATTCTTAAACATAAAGACCTAATTGGTTCAACTGCTTCTCTCATGGGAAATGTAGCAGGTGTTGTAAAGAGTATAAAAGATGCTCAAAAGGAGTCCCATAAATTACAAGCAATCAAAGAAATTAAAAAAGGTAAAACTCAACTATCTTCACAAGAACGACAAAAAATCATTAAAATACTTGGGTCAGGGTTTCAACAATTTTAATACTATATAAATACAAGTATGGAAGCGATTGATAGTATCTATGATTTGGATGATACGATTATCATTTCAAACTCTACTAAAAAGGAAGACTATTTTAAGGTAAATGCTATTACAGGAACCGACTGGAATTCAAACGGAACAAAAAGTTTTGAAATAAATAATCAACAAACTTACTTGAATATAGCTGATAGTTTCTTGCTGTGTAAATTTAAATTCACTAAGGCTGCGAATAATACTAATGCTACACTCGTAAATGATTTCTTCTGGAAAATGTTTGACAGTGTTCGCCTGTATATTGGAACACAAGAGGTTGAAGCGGTTGATTATGTCTCTGCTACATCTGAAATGATGAAATTTACACTATATTCGTTTGGTGATAGAATGGGTAAGGGAGCTGTTGAAGGCTTTATTCCTGATATGTCAACGGGAACAAACACAGACCCTGGTTATAGTCAAAGGAAGTCAATGTATAATGATGACGCAAAAGCTGAGAATAGTTTTACCGTAGCAGTACCTCTTAAAGGTATATTTGGATTTTGTGATTATGATAAAGTTTTGTATGGTCTTAAAATTAGATTTCAACTACAAAGGAATGATAATGTAAATAGATTGCTTTTTGGGGCTGAAAATGCTTTTGGCGACAATAATAAATTTGTTATTAATGATTTGTGTTGGTATATCAATGAATATACTCCTAATCTTAAAACGGAGGAGATGTTAAATAGAAGACTTAACTCAAAGAAACCGCTAAATGTATCATACCTTAAAAGAAGATGTCAACACGTTAAACTGGAACACACTACCTACACTTGGAATTTGGGTGTTCTTGAAGGAAAGCCACGATACCTATGGCTCATTTTTAAAAAACCAGATGGAGAGGAGGGTACTAATAAGAATAATGCGCTGAGTGATAATGCTAAGGTGAAACAACTTCGGGTTTCTCTTGATGGCACATTTTATCCGCGAGATAGATTGGAAATTGATTGGGAAAAAAATGATTATGCGGAAGCCTACAAGTCCTACCAAAAAGTGTGTGAAAGTAATGGTAATAATGATCCTATTTTGGATATGGTTGCATTTAAAGGTTTATATACAATCTACGCAATTGACCTGAGTTCTCAAAAGGAAACTATAAAGTCTAATCGAGTGGATACTTCTCTATACATTGAAAGAGGGGAGAATGAAGAAGTTGATGCTTATTGTTTGCTTTTGGAGGAAACAGAATTACAGATTAATACAGATAATGGTGTTATGATTAATATCACATAGGTTTTTTCTCATAAATAAATGGTTGGGGTATATGTTAATCAAATCAATCTTAATAAATTAACATCTTGTATTCAAAATCAAAAGCCTTGTATTATTAATGTTAATACAATTCAAAGAAAAGGAGCTGTAAGAATTGATGTTTTACTCACACACACACAAGTAAAAACACTAAATGATGTTGGATCACTTAAAATTAAAATGACGAAACCTATGTTAAAGAAATATTCAATAGACGAGTCAAGAGGAGGATTTCTCCCGTTTCTAATTCCTTTATTTGCTGGTTTAAGTGCGGCGGGAGCATTGACTGGTGGTATTTCAGCAGCGGTAAAAACTGCTAACGAAAGGAAGGCACAACTAAAAGCTCAAAAAGAATTGGAAAGACATAACAAGGAGTTGGAGAAACAAATTAGTGGAAGTGGTGTAATTGTAGATTTTGCTCAAAAACTTGAAAGTCTACCTGATAAAGCTAGATTGTTGGTTGGAGATATGCTTTCCTCTATCGCTCAAGCGGGTGTTAAACTAACTAAACGGGGTAATGGATTGTATCTTTCTCATAAATAAATGGATAAATGGTTTAAACAATTTGGAAAGAATACAACGTCAAATATAGAACTAGCTAAGTATTGTAAAACACTAAAAATTGATAATGTGGTTATTTGTATGAGAGATGAATTAATACATATAAATAAGAATACAAAGAATATTATTATGAATTTAGACACACAGAATGGTTCTCATTGGGTTTGTATTCATAATAGTCAGGATAAATATTATTTTGATAGTTATGGTATGCCACCACCTGTTGAAGTAATACAATTCTTACAGAATGGTGTTTATCAAACATTCCAAGTTCAAGAAATTAATTCAAAATGTTGTGGCCAATTATGTTTATATGTATTATTTCAACTCAACAATAATGAAAATTTTTATGATATCATTTTTTATCTAATATAAATGACCTATGTTGGAAAAGATGGTTCTATCTTTGGAAAATCCTCTCAGGATATTGATTTATCAAATTATTATACAAAGGCACAGGCTGAACGACAAAAATATAGTGTAAGTAAAAATATTAATATGAAGAATACTTATAAATTAATCAATTATCCAAACCCTACAGATGCGAATGACTTGATTAGATTCAGTGATTTATCACAATATATATCTTTAAAGAAAACAGCACGTTTTGTGAAACAAGTAAAATTTACAACCACAACACCTGGTTATACTGACCATACACCTTTCCTCATTGAATTTAACTACCTGCTTACAATTAAATTTTATAAAGAAGGACATTTAGTTAATATGCGAATTAATAAATGGGGGTATGATATGCCTGATTTAGGGTATAATTGGTCTTTTTCAATAAACATAGAAGACCTACATGATTTAAATCAGTCTCGTAAAGAAGAATATTATCCACTTGGTGAAGATAAGGATTTATGTGGAAGTACAATTAGTAAACAACAAATACGTGATTTTAAGAAAATAAAAATATATGATAGTATAGCGATGGTTCGCATGACAAAGAAGGAAGGTAATGAGATAAGGATAGAAAGCCGAGGAATACAAACCGATTTGGTAGTGGGAAGATGGGGTGGTATTACCTGTCATAATATTAATCTCACATATATTTCTGATACATAAATGGCAGGAAGAAGACTACAAGAGAATTATAATTTTTGTATTCAAGGATACCTACAAGAAAAGGGTGCTCGGTATTACATACCTTATGATTTGGAGCATATACATGGGAATTTTGTCATTAAAAACTGGCCTTATACTGATATTGTTAAACCCACAAATAGAGACTTGTTTAAAATATTAAATAAAAATGAACTTCTCAAAGTTATGAAATATAAAACTCTTTTAGAAATCGTCAACAAATCTTATTGGTATCCTATTATGAGAAAAATAATTATAGATACAAGAATATCTCAAAATCCAGATGAGTATATGTATAATATTCTTTGGGGTTCAAACTCAAGGGTAGCAAGGGATGAGGAAGGAGTTGAAGAAGAGAAGGAGGAAAGAGAGAAAAAGGAGAAGGAGGAAAGGGAGAGGGAGGAGAAGGAGGAGAGGGAGAAAAAGGAGGAGAAGGAGGAGAGGGAGAAAAAGGAGAAGGAGGAAAGGGAGAAAAGGGAGAAGGAGGAAAGGGAGAAAATGGAACAAAGAGAGAGGGGGGAGAGGGAGATGGAAATCAGTGAGATTCATAAAAGATTGAGTGTATTAAAGCAAATAAATCAATCTCAACGCACCGAAGAGGAAATTAAAGAATTAACAACTCTTATGAAGATAATGGTTTCAAAAATAAGAACGTCAATGTCTTCAATTTCAGGGAGGAGATTTAAACGAGAAAGTGGTGAAGAAGAAGAAGAAGAAGAAGGAAAAGATTATGTGATTGATGATGTTGGTGTAATTGACTTTAGTTAGTTTTTATTTGTAAATAAATGGAGGAGAGAGTGAAGGCATTCCTTAGGATTCTTTATGTTTTAAAAATAAAGATTGAAATGTATATGTTGAAAACCAAAAAGGTTTTGATACTCTGTCGGAATTTTTCTGATAAATAAATATGAGTTATTGTCTCAAATGTAAAAAGAAAACTAAATCTAAAAATATCTCTTATGTTAAAGCTAAAAATAATAGAGTTTATCAAAAAGGAATATGTCAAGTATGTGGCTCTAAAAAGTGCCAATTCATCTCTCCTAAAAGAGGAGGAGACATACAAAAGTTTCTGTCAGGAAGTAAATTTACAACAACTGGAATTCCAGGGGAATTACACCTTCCAGGGTATTCTTTCTGTGGTCCAGGAACAAACTTGGATAAAAGATTAGATGAGGCTGACAATCCTAAACCTTGGTCTAAACCTACAAATAGGGTTGATGAAGTGTGTATGAAGCATGATATTGCTTATGGGGATACCACTACGTTGACTGAAAAACATAAAGCCGACAGCGAAATGTTGTATAATTTGTCTTTGATACAAAATCCAACGTTGAGAGAGAAAGTTGATAGGTTTATTGTGAGAAATTTGATAAATGCTAAATTGAAACTTGGTCTTGGTTAT
This sequence comes from Myxine glutinosa, assembly GCF_964187855.1. Classification (NCBI taxonomy): domain Eukaryota; kingdom Metazoa; phylum Chordata; class Myxini; order Myxiniformes; family Myxinidae; genus Myxine; species Myxine glutinosa. The sequence continues at coordinate 94,865,714 of NC_136264.1, read as the reverse complement.
TCCTCAAAAAACTATTAGGCTCTAATGATGTCATCAAGACTGAGGAGCTTTTGGCTGAAGAATTACACAAACCTATAATCACAAAGTTTAAAAGAAGGAAGGTTTATTCTAAATACACCGACCACATATGGTCCGCTGATTTAATTGAATTGAATAATGACAGGGGATACAGGTATGCTTTAACCGTTATTGATTTGAGGAGTAGATTTGCCTGGGTTGTCCCTTTAAAAAAAAAAAGGGGTGATACTTTAATGTTAGCCTTTAAGCTAATATTTGATCGGGATAAAAGGAAACCAAAGAAGTTATGGACTGATGAGGGAACAGAGTTCTATAACAAAATATTCATGAAATTTCTTAAGGGGAAGGGTATTAAATTATACAGCACCTTTAATGAAGGAAAGGCAGTTGTTATTGAGCGTTTTAATCGTACTTTAAAAGAGAAATTATATAAAAAATTCACACAACTCGGTTCTCAAAAATGGGTGTATTTAATTCAGGATATTGTAGATAATTACAATAATACAGTTCATTCATCAACACAATCAAAACCATCAGAAACATTTACAAAATTAGAATATGAAAAGGAGATTAATTTGAGAAAGCCCAAGTTTAAAGTTGGTGATATTGTAAGAATATACAAATGGAAAAGTCATTTTGAGAAAGGTTATACACAAAAATGGACTCGTGAATTATTTAAAATCATTGATGTAATGGATACAGTCCCTTGGACCTACAAATTATATGATTTAAATGGAGAAGAAATCTTGGGTTCATTTTACTCACAAGAATTACAAAAAACACAAGTAAGCAGATAATACCCTTGAAAATAATAAATAAATAAATAAAATGTAATGGGGATACGTTTTTAAATCTGTGAACCCCAAACACAGAATCCCACAACTTTTTAGTTGGGGCTTAACTTTTGTGTGTGTATAATGGGGATACGTTTTTAAATCTGTGAACCCCAAACACAGAATCCCACAACTTTTTAGTTGGGGCTTAACTTTTGTGTGTGTATAATGGGGATACGTTTTTAAATCTGTGAACCCCAAACACAGAATCCCACAACTTTTTAGTTGGGGCTTAACTTTTGTGTGTGTATAATGGGGATACGTTTTTAAATCTGTGAACCCCAAACACAGAATCCCACAACTTTTTAGTTGGGGCTTAACTTTTGTGTGTGTGTGTATGTGCGAGTGAGTCATAATAATATACAAACCCTAACCCAACCCAAGCCCTAACCCAACCCCATCCCTAACCCAACCCCAACCCTAACCCAACCCCATCCCTAACCCAACCCCATCCCTAACCCAACCCATCCCTAACCCTCACATTCAAAATCCCAACCCTAACCCAATCCCATCCCTAACCCAACCCCAACCCTAACCCTCACATTCAAAATCCCAACCCTAACCCAACCCATCCCTAACCCAACCCCATCCCTAACCCAACCCCATCCCTAACCCAACCCCAACCCTAACCCTCACATTCAAAATCCCAACCCTAACCCAACCCCATCCCTAACCCTCACATTCAAAATCCCACCCAAACCCTAACATAATCTTTCTTTTCTTCTTTTTTAAATACGTATTTCTTTTTTTTTTTTTCGCTTCCTCCAATTCTGTCTTTCAAGGCTTTTAAGTTTGAAGAAGTAGAAATGGGAAGAAAGAATTTTCCAGCATTTTCTTCCTCGAACTTTCTTGATATTGCTTAAATCAAGCGTCATTAAATAAAGAACATTGTTCATTGCTTTAGAATCCAAAGAGTCTCCAAGAGGAACCCCACAGGTAGAGTCTCCAAAATAAAACCAACTTTCCAAGTTCCCAAGGTATAACCACATTCCTGTTGAGCCTCCAAGATAGGTATCACATTCCGAGTCATCAAAACAAAACCCCCATTCCGAGTCTCCAAAAATATAACCATCTTTCCAAGTCCCCAAGGTAAAACCACAATTTTCAGAAATATTGGGGGTTTCCGTGATAAGTCTCACATAGTATAACTGCGGACCATCAGGGAAAACTTCCCTTTCCCAATTTTTTAGGGTTTCTATGATGTGTCTCACATAGTATAACTGCGGACCATCAGGGAGAATTCCCATTTCACAATTTTTTAGGGTTTCTATGATGTGTCTCACATAGTATAACTGCGGACCATCAGGGAGAACTCTCCTTGCCCAATTTTTTAGGGTTTCTATGATGTGTCTCACATAGTATAACTGCGGACCATCAGGGAGAACTCTCCTTGCCCAATTTTTTAGGGTTTCTATGATGTGTCTCACATAGTATAACTGCGGACCATCAGGGAGAACTCTCCTTGCCCAATTTTTTAGGGTTTCTATGATGTGTCTCACATAGTATAACTGCGGACCATCAGGGAGAACTCTCCTTTCCCAATTTTCAGAAATTTGTGGGTCTCCAATGTATGACTTGTATTCTGGCTCATCAAGGTAGAACTTGTTCAGTGGGTTTTGTTTTGATAACTCACAACAAGTATCATCATGGTAAAACTCTTTTTCAGGATTTTGTGGATCTCCAAGGTATAACTCTTTGGCTGGGTCATCAAGGTAGAACTCGTTCTGGGGGTCTTGGTTGTTCAAAATGTCTTCAAACAAAAAAATAACTTCATCCCAAGTTGTGTTAAAAGCAGAATTTTCATTTCGTATCTCAGATACAATTTCCTGTGAAAGAAAATAACAATGTATTAATTTAATACAATATTTTTTATTTGTATAAATCAAGCTCTATGAATATTAAAATAAACTTTGTTAACTCTTACACGAGTCTCATCTTAAAAAAAAAAAAAAAAAAAAAAAAAAAAAAATTAAATAAATAAATAAATAAATAAACAAACTTACCTCCATTGATAAGAGGTTCGAGTCCAGTTCATCAATCTGAAGGTTGAGTTCTACACAGGTAGTAGGACTCCATGGAATAGCAAAGTTATCCCATTCCATTTCGGCATAGTAGTCCATTCTCAAGTGAAGCAGAAAGCGTGTTTGAAAAAGCCTGTGTGGTCGGTGCCTTTTATAAGGACTGGGTGTGTCTTCCTGTGGAAATTCCCTGGGCGTGTCTTAACTGGAAATGATGTGATGGAAATTCCCTGAAAATGATGTAATGTATTACCTGGAAATGATACAATGCTGAAGAGTTTATAAAGTGGGTGGGACTTAGCAAAAGTGGGAGGAGCTTAGCAAAAGTGGGCGGGGCTTAGTAAAAAGTGGGCGTGGCTTAACAAAAAGTGGGCGGGGCTTAGTAAAAAATGGGCGTGGTTTACCAAAAAGTGGGCGGAGCTTACCAAAAAATGGTATGTGGCACTGGAGGCGCTCAAGCAAGAACATTGAGGGAGGTTTACCATTTTATCTTAGCTCAGTTAAAATATCTTAATAAAGAACCAAACTCAAACATATTTTTTGTTAATATATTAGATGGTGAAGAGAGTTGTAGGAGAATTAAATTATTTCCCACGCATAAACAAATATTTGTAGGGTCGTTGTTTGAGTGGGTTATATTCACCAGATGATATTAAGAGTAAAAGGTTAAAAGGTCCATGAGGTCAGAAGGATCACAGGTGTTTAAGTGGTCTAATGAATAAGGATAACATGTCAAAAGGTTAGAAGGTTCGTAAAGAACAGGGTGAGAGAAATATAGGTGTTTAGGGGCAATGAGGGAGGGAAAGAATTAATATGGAAGTGAATGGGTCAATGTTTGAGTGGGTCAAAGATTAATCTGCCAGATGATATGTAGAAGAAGGATGATAGGTCTATAAGAGAAAACAAATATTTGTAGTGTTTGAGTGGTCTAATGAACAACATTAAGGATAGGTACTACAGACAAAAGGTTCATAAAGATGAGGGTGGGAGAAATAGAGGTGTTTATGATTTTTGAAAAAGACAAGGGGGTAAATGACATTAGATAGGGATTTCCCATGTTAAACGGAGGTGTCCCAGAAGCAACATTATTACACTACTCACGTAGCATGGCGTTCGGATCCTCCCGAATACGGCGTAGGTTTCGCGGATCCGCACGTGGCCGCCGCCATGCCCCGCCCACCACCGTCGTCACGACCGACGCATCGACCACCACCGGGCCAGACCTGGTGCCAGTTTCATACCAGGTTCGGCCACAAGGCCAGGTCCTGTCACCCGCCTTGTACTTTTGGCAGGTCGGGAAACGGCCAGGCTTGCGCTCGCTTCCTGCCATGAGCGTCGGCCATACGGGCAGCCTTCTGTTCATAACAGACACCTCCTCGGGTCGTCGTTTCCTGTGCGACACGGGAGCACAGGTGAGCGTCCTCCCCGCCTCTGCGTCCGACAGGCAAGCTGCAGGCCGGGGCCCCGCTTTGCTTGCCGCCAATGGCATGCCCATCCGCACGTTCGGGAAGCGTTGTCTCTCGCTGCGGTTCGGGAGGCAGCGCTTTCAGTGGATGTTCATTACCGCTAGTGTCCCCATGGGCCTACTCGGAGCGGACTTCCTCTGTGCGCATGGGCTGCTGGTGGATGTGAGGCACAGATGCCTTGTTCAAGCCGAAACCTTCAGCTCGCTCGCTTGCGCGCTGAGCAGTTCGTTGAACAGCTCCCTGGGCGGCTCACCGAGCGGCTCGCCAAGCGGCTTGCTGAGCGGTTCAGTCCCGGCAAGGTTGGTCTGCACGCTTCCGGCAGCGGACGAGTTCACCCGCCTCCTCGCCAGTTTCCTGGCCCTCACGCGGCCCACCTTCTCGGCGGTGGCCGTCAAGCACGGGGTGGAGCATCACATCCCCACCGTCGGGCCACCGGTCTACGCCCGGGCATGCCGCCTGTCGTGGAAGTGTGTTTGGGACTCGAGACTCCAATGACCGGAAACAGGTTTACAAAAGATCAAGACTTTATTAACTACTAGTTCACTTGTTTCAATATAATAAGGAACTACAATACCATAACGAATTTAGTAATTCAAGTCGTTGGTTCTTCCTCGTTGGCCGGTGCTCTCCTGGCGCTGCTTTCCCATTGCATACTCGTTCGTCCGTCGGGCAGATGTTCTCGTGGCAAGTCCTCCTGACTCAAAGTTTGCTCTTGGTTATATGGGCAAATTGGAGTTAATCCTCCGTGCGCTGAATGTTAATCCTCCGTGCGCTGAAGCTCCTTGGTCATCCACAACCGCCTCCCTGCTGGGGAGGTTCTTCACCCTCTTTGCATCCCGATGTCCAAAAACAAATAGTGCGGGCTTGGGAATGTGTGTTAGCCCGGGGTCGTAATAAAGGTGGACAAAAGGACTCCCAGCTTCGACAGAGCGAGATACATTCCTGACATTCTTACAACCACCTGCTAGTACCTGCTTCCAACCAATGAGTTATACTGAGTTACAATCAATGAGTTACATTTCCACAATTCCCTCATCTTTTTGTTTTTGTTTATATTAACCATTAATCTAAACATCAATAAAAGTAAACAATCAATCACTACAAGTAAACATCAATACAAGTATAAGTAAATAATCAATCACTACAAGTAAATATCAATACAAGTATAAGTAAATATCAATACAAGTATAAGTAAATATCAATACAAGTACAAGTAAATAATCAATCACTACAAGTAAACATCAATACAAGTACTCAAACCACAACTTTGGTAATTACATTCCCTTGGGCATACACCGTCATCCTGCAAGAATCACAAAACATTTCGTTGGTCATTGACTCCTTCCATATTGTTCAATCTATTGCATTTGCATCACAAATATATTTTCAAAACAACACTTCACCATCACCAAGATACAACAATTTCACTTCATTTTCAAGTTTTGTAAAGCATCTGCACCATCTGGCAAAAACGTTTGCCTCCACACAAATGTTGACTTTGTTTGAAAGGAAGGGCTGATCACTTGTGTTTGAATCCAGGTATGAAACATTTTCTCCTAATGTCTTCATAGCTCCTGCACTACTTTGTGTAGGATTTCGCTGTTGTGGTAACATTGCGGAGTCATAGACTGACCCTGCTCTCCTTGTAGCATTCTTGCCACTTTTTGCTGTAAACCATAGTAATTCCTGAACACGGCCTTCACCCAGTTGTAGTCGACTTGCCTCCACCCTCATTGTGAGTGGGCAGCAAGTATTGGTGTGACGTTGATTGGCCAGCAAGATGTGGAACAGGGATGCCGGATGCATCCACACTGATGTTGGGACCATGGTGTTCAGGTCATTCATGGTCCTTACCAGGAGCAACCAGCAGAATCGTGCACAGCTGTTGTGACAAGGGCACAGCCGTTTTTTGCAGCTCCATGCTGGTTCCCCGGACGTTGGTGAAGTAATAACATATGTCCCCGCATTTCACAGAGGTTGCAGGTAAAATGTCGTTGTCCTGCAACTTCTGATGTGATGAATGTTCGAAGCCTTCGAACAAGAGTAAGTGATCGCCTTTCTTTCATATGTTGCAGTGTGATCCAGGCAAATGGTCACATAAATTTCCTTGGTGAAGGTAAGCATTCATCTCCAAGTTACACGGGAGAATGTCTTCATCATTCTTTGAGAAAGAGGGTGTATGCCACGATTAACTTCATTTTTTAGCCACAAATTTTCTTTCTCGAACTTCTTCCCAATTCCGTTTAGCAATCCCTCCAAAATGTGATCTCGTCTTATCCTTATGCTCAGTCACATCTGAATCTGCTTTCCGCACACACTGAATCAGATAGGGTACATCTTACCATGAAATCAGCATAATCATGTATGTCTTCCGACAGTTTCACATTCAACAATTTGTTGTTTTTCCTTAACACAAAAAGTTATATTCATTTATATGCGTCACACAAATAATATTCAATCAGGTATGTATTTTATTACTAAACTAAGAATAGCATTGTATATGATTACAATCACAAACGGGAATACCTAATTCCCAACAACAATTTTCCCAAACCAACAAATTAAGCATAATGTATTATTACCATAATTCCTCTCCACTTTTTCTTTTCCCTCTTTTTTTCTAACAATGTGTCACTCGTGGCGATATGAGTTCATTGATATTGTAATTGACACAACTCATAACATTGTCGTTATGCCATTATCTTAATTCTACTGTTTATGTCGCCTATAAAAGTCTTCCTTTTCTGGTTCCACATTTCTTTCCTCATTTGTCACTTCATGCGTTATCATCGTGTTGTTGGTTACCTTATTCAAACACACCGTCACTAAGGCTTTCAAGCAAGCCACCACTAAAACAATTGCCAATATAACTACTAAACCAACAAACAAGTCTGCTACTCCTTGTATATATTCATATCTGTGACATAGTTATATGTCGATGACATTTAACATTATATACCAAACTAACAAGCTTCCTAAAAGGTAAATAAAGAAAATCCCTTAATATGTAACATAATCAGATTATTTGTCTTACCCTGATCCCCCTATCTCCCGGGGTTGAACTCAATCCCCTGATCATGAGTGTAGTTGTGATACATTTTTCACTCATGTTGTATTAATATCAGCAGGTAATTGTATGTCATGTAGGCAAATAAATGTCACTATCCCAAGTAGGAATACATGTTGAAAATGTAATGTTTATCAATGCAAGGGGTGTTAAAATGTAATTCAAATGACTGTAAATCACGACTATCATTTATCTACCACTGAATGTTCTGCTGGGCTGCTAGGTGCAGCCTCATTTTCTGTGGGATCGTCCACCTTAGCCCCATGTGCTTGCTTGCAATGAGAGGCATGAATCCAACTTTCTATTTTGGGTCCATATTTGTTTCTATTCTTATCAATCTCCTATCGATTTATCAATTCGTTCCAAGATACCGCAACCAAAGGTTTTAACCAAAGCTCTACCAAACTATTTCCAATTTGAACAAAAATGCCAGTGAAACAATGATTCGAAGGATTAACTTCAAGGGGTCAATAAATTTATTCTATAGCCAGATCTAATTTTCCCATCCAATAGTTTGCCTTGCCACATGTCATATTATAACACCTTAATAAACCTTCGAAAAAATGTTTCCCATCTCAACAAATTTCCTTTTTTACAAATAGCCATGTGTAACTTACGTATTTAACTACAATTTCCTCTCAATTTGTTTGGCCTAACTGGCCGCAAAAGTGGCTGCCAGCATGCAGTACCGTTTTTATCTACCAAGGGAGTGTTCCACACAAGACCTCTACCAAAATGTTGTTTGTAAAAAACAAATCTGGGATTTCTGATTACATGGATGCACACTCTCAGGACATTTTCAGGCTGCTGTTAACAATCCACTACGATAAATTAATTCCTTTACCCACAATCAACTAATTAGTACAAATTGAGGATATTATCCCTATCACATTCTTTTATAGATTCATTATGTTGGATCTAATTTTTTCCAATAATTTTCCACTGCTGTAAGGCGGAACAATAGCTCTCATAAGTCTTAGTAATATCGTACTTAATTTGCCCAGCAGGGAATAATTTATTTACTATCCTTTCTCATCTGTTAACCAGTGACTTTGTTTAAACTCCAGAACTGAAAACCCACAATAGTTCAAACCAGCAAAATTTTCTTTCCTCTTTTCCCATATCATCTATGCCTAAAACACATCCATACATACAGCACAATTTATATGCTGATAAAATTCAAGTTTATATATATAAAATCCATGAGCAGAGTATTCTGGGAAGTCAGTGTAAGACCTCTCCCAAATTTGGATGATTTTGTACTTCCTCATTTCCTTTTATGAAGCTCATATCCATAAATAGATGTTATTCTCATATACATTCTATCAAAAATGGAATCCCAAAATTACTCACAATTTTACTATTAATTAATGGCTGCTCATAACCCAGCACATCAAATTTTTTATATTCCATTTCCCTTGACAAAAGAGATAATGTTCATAATCAAATTATATTTCTATTTTATTTTACGGATTCTCTGGATATTCAATCCCATTCACATATCCCAATCCCATCCACATATAACTATCCATTTCCAGACAGGCACACTGTCGGTGTCAACAATCTTGTAAGATTGATACACAAAAACACACACACACATGCATTATGCATATTTGTTTGCGTTGGAACCATTATTTACAGATCAGATGGGTGTCAATTTTATTTCAATTTCATAAAATTTGTCAATCAAATTCAAAATGCTTATAGACAAATAAACCAAAAGTCCATTCTTAGAAAACCCTTATGATGTCAAATTGAAATTACCCTTTCTGCCTTCACAATAATCTATCCAAATTTTGACTACACACCCATTTGCATGTCAGTCGACCATTGACCTATCAATCGTGCGGAACAATAGTCCGAAATTCCCACCTGATCATCATGTGACTCTTGTTACTTGGTTTGCCAAAAATTGCAACGCAATTGTTCCAAACTTTGTAAATTTAAAATTGCTGTGCCCAAAATAGAAGATCCAATTTTGGCATTTGATCAATTAATTATTAATTTGTTAACAAGCAAAAAGAAAAAATGAATCATTCTTGCTCTGAAAACTTTTCAGACACAAGAATCATCGACAGTTATTCATGTTTGTCCAGTAATCGAATCTGTTGAGGCCAATCATCATTTGGGATTTGCAGCAATGAAGGCCTAATCATTGTCTGAGGTATCGGTCAGCACTGGTACCCTTGATCTTGGTTTACCCTATTAACTTGTCTTCCTTTTGGTATACGGACATCCTCTTTTCCAATGTCCCATCCGTCCACATTTGAAACACCGGTTTCTGTCGTTGTCTGATCTGTGCACCTGTGCACTTGTATTGCTGGGCTGCATCTCTACATCCCTGCGTTGCCACTGCAATCTCTCGTTATCTCCTGAAACACGAAAAAATTCTCTGTACCGTCCTTTTTGGGGAGACAACTGGAAATCTGATGGGACAACTGTCACTTTCGTTCCTAATTTCGAGGGCAGTTGTGCATTTGTCTCCTCCACTGTATCCTGTATCCTTTTTATTTTAAGTTCGAGATCCGTTATCCGTTCTTGCTGTTCCCGTTGTCTGGATTCACCATCCCAAAGATGGAATGCAAGCCAGTCTACCGTTAGATTCTGTCTCTTCCTGGCTTTCAATCTTTGTTCCAATCTTTCCAATCGACTTCGCTCGAATGTACCATCTCTTGGAAACTCCTCATCATGTCCCTTTGTCCACAAATACCAATTCTCGACCTGCCTTATAGCTTCGGCACCATAACGGTCGTACATATGATGTGTACAAGTACCTTTTTGTGGAATTTCTGGTTGTCCTTGTGTATTCTTGCAGGCTCCATTTCCCATTCTGCCTTTTATCAAAGTAGCGTTGGATGTGTTGTAGCTTGTTCCAGGTTCCTCTAAAGCTTCACTCGTACCTCCAGGAAGGATCTCTCCACCTGTTCGCACGGTGATTTCCAGAGAATCTCCCTCAGCTGTGGCTTTTGCACAATCCAATCTCACAGATCAGTATTTGCAGATGAGCCGGAGGGTCAGTATGAAGTGGGTGAATCCTCAGGTGTCCGCTCTGTTTGACGGGGAAATCACACAATGGTAACCGCACATACATATCTGTATATAAACTCACCACCTTGCTCAATTTTCCCAGGTTGTCTCCACATTGATAATATCTCGCAAAGATATCAAAGCTTCTTTCTTGAGACCGCATTTTCATCAATCAAACAATCAATATATTCAATTCAATTTATTCAGTTCAATTTATGCAATTAAATTCAATCAATTAGATTCAATCAATTAACAATTCAATCAATTATTCAATTTCAATTAATTCATCAATATTCATCAATAAATCAAATTAATCATTTTGAATGACTCCTTGCATAAGCCCTTTCCCCAATGATGTCAGGACAGGTCCATCCATTGACTGAGATCGACTCATCGGTCGTCACCTCTGGTTCGTACCTCATGTCAATTGATGAATCACCGTCCTGTCCTAGGGTCATATCTGACATATTTCCCCATTTTGCCTGGTCTCCACAAATTTTCTTTGCAACCACTAAAGGCAACTCATCCTTCATTCGTGAGACAATCAAAATGGATGGCAGATATTAAAGTTCATTGGAAAAAATATCTCATCATTTTTTTTCTTTAATAGTACCCAAAATCTCTTGGCAATTTAAATTTCGTAAAACTACTGAAATAAGACTGTAAAATTCCTTCAATCATGCTAAATTTTGAAGCTCCATTGCTTGTAACACCCAATTTATCCCATAGGGCTTGAAAGTTCTTTCCCAAGTTCATGCAATCATTCTGCATTTGAACCCTATGATATCATTCATAATAATCATCATGATTTTATAGTCATGGTCATATCATAATCATCTATTTAAAACGAACATTTCCTTTATCACCACAATTATGTGGTATAATCAACAATAGAATAAAACTGTACATAGCAACAGGCTACCTCATGGCCACTCAGTATACCTATTGACAATAAGTCATAACAATATCGAATAATCATTGAACAATTCAAAAATCGCTTCCACTGCTCCAGCCGCAGCATTCGTCATTTTGTTTGCTCATCCGCATGACCAAAACGAAATAAAGGGAGCTCAACCATTACACAGCGCTTTTAATGGCGCATGCCATAGAAACTCAACGCAATTTCGACTCAGCCAGAAAACGAGCAAATTTTGCAGGATGTTAACTGGAATTAGTCGTGAAAATATATCCAAAATACACAAAAAATACACATCCACAAAATAAACAACAAACCCAAACAAACCCAAGGTCGACCCTCTTACACAGTAAATTACATCATTTCAGCATCGTATTGATTGCTGAAATATTCCAGGGTTTATACATACCTTAAAAGAGGTATGCGTGGTGTTGCCCCCTCCCACGTTTATTCCAGGGTTTATACACACCTTAAAAGAGGTATGCGTGGTGTTGCCCCCTCCCACTTTTAATTCCTCTTTAAATTACTTATTAAATTACTTATTAAATTACTCATTAAATTACTCATTAAATTACTCATTAAATTATTCGTTAAATTACTCATTAAATTACTCATTAAATTACTCATTAACTTATTCGTTAAATTACTCATTAAATTACTCATTAAATTACTCATTAAATTACTCAGTAAATTACTCATTAACTTAACTTACATAGTTTCAGCATTGTATTGATTGCTGAAATATTCCAGGGTTTATACACACCTTAAAAGAGGTATGCGTGGTGTTGCCCCCTCCCACTTTTAATTACTCATTACATCGTTTCCATTAAAAAACATCGCTTCTACTGCTCCAGCCGCAGCATTTGTCACTTTGTTTGCTCATCCGCATGACCAAACCGAAATAAAAGGAGCTCAACCATTACACAGCGCTTTTAATGGCGCATGCCATAGAAACTCAACGCAATTTCGACTCGGCCAGCAAACGAGCAAATTTTGCAGGATGTTAACTGGAATTAGTCGTGAAAATATATCCAAAATACACAAGAAATACACAAAAATACACTCCCACACAAATAAACAACATTTATTCCGTTCAACAGAACAAACATTTCCTCTATCATGACACGCATGTCTTCAAAATTATATGACCAAGAGAAAAGTAAAATTAATTAAAACTGCGGGCAGTGATGATCCGGGGACCATACCGCTCCATCCTGATTGGACGAGTGCGTGCTAGAGTCGTTAACAACGACAGTCCAGATCCGATTGTTCAAAATTTCAACTCAATCGATCGAAAAATGAACGCAGGGATGCATTTTAAAGGTGCAGTGGCACTAACTGAGTTGCCACGAATATGGCCACGAAATTGCCAATATGGCCATCACAAAATATTTTCCTTAATCAATTGGCTCATAGCATAACCAATCTGCAAGTATTTCATCCGAAGATGTATCTCTCAGGAATTTTAATTAAATAAGTCATTTATAAATCAACGAGTTAATTTATTAAATGATTAATCAATAAATCAATATTTTCCTTGACAGCCACATCACTTGGTCAGTGTCATGTCCAAATATCAGCTTCCTTACTCAAAAGGTGCCTGAGTTTATGTAATGTAATTACTGTAATAAGATTACTGCAATTACTGTAATGATTACTGTAATTACTGTAATTACCGGAACTGTAATTACTGTAATTACCTCAGGTAATTACTGTAATGTAATTACTGTAATGTAATAAGAAATGTAATTAATTAAATAAGTACGGGTTCCAACAACAAGTTCCAACAACAAGTTCCAACAGCAAGTTCCAACAACAAGTTCCAACAAGTTCCAACAGCAAGTTCCAACAGCAAGTTCCAACAACAAGTTCCAACAAGTTCCAACAACAAGTTCCAACAGCAAGTTCCAACAGCAAGTTCCAACAGCAAGTTCCAACAACAAGTTCCAACAACAAGTTCCAACAAGTTCCAACAGCAAGTTCCAACAACAAGTTCCAACAAGTTCCAACAACAAGTTCCAACAACAAGTTCCAACAGGTTCCAACAGCAAGTTCCAACAGCAAGTTCCAACAAGTTCCAACAGCAAGTTCCAACAGCAAGTTCCAACAACAAGTTCCAACAAGTTCCAACAACAAGTTCCAACAGCAAGTTCCAACAAGTGCCAACAGCAAGTTCCAACAACAAGTTCCAACAACAAGTTCCAACAACAAGTTCCAACAAGTTCCAACAAGTGCCAACAGCAAGTTCCAACAACAAGTTCCAACAACAAGTTCCAACAACAAGTTCCAACAAGTTCCAACAACAAGTTCCAACAACAAGTTCCAACAGGTTCCAACAGCAAGTTCCAACAACAAGTTCCAACAACAAGTTCCAACAGCAAGTTCCAACAAGTTCCCACAACAAGTTCCAACAGCAAGTTCCAACAACAAGTTCCAACAACAAGTTCCAACAAGTTCCAACAGCAAGTTCCAACAAGTTCCAACAGCAAGTTCCAACAGCAAGTTCCAACAACAAGTTCCAACAACAAGTTCCAACAAGTTCCAACAAGTGCCAACAGCAAGTTCCAACAACAAGTTCCAACAACAAGTTCCAACAAGTTCCAACAAGTGCCAACAGCAAGTTCCAACAACAAGTTCCAACAACAAGTTCCAACAAGTTCCAACAGCAAGTTCCAACAACAAGTTCCAACAACAAGTTCCAACAAGTTCCAACAAGTGCCAACAGCAAGTTCCAACAACAAGTTCCAACAACAAGTTCCAACAGCAAGTTCCAACAAGTTCCCACAACAAGTTCCAACAGCAAGTTCCAACAACAAGTTCCAACAACAAGTTCCAACAACAAGTTCCAACAGGTTCCAACAGCAAGTTCCAACAACAAGTTCCAACAACAAGTTCCAACAACAAGTTCCAACAAGTTCCAACAACAAGTTCCAACAACAAGTTCCAACAACAAGTTCCAACAGCAAGTTCCAACAACAAGTTCCAACAAGTTCCAACAGCAAGTTCCAACAGCAAGTTCCAACAACAAGTTCCAACAAGTTCCAACAACAAGTTCCAACAGCAAGTTCCAACAACAAGTTCCAACAGCAAGTTCCAACAGCAAGTTCCAACAACAAGTTCCAACAACAAGTTCCAACAAGTTCCAACAAGTGCCAACAGCAAGTTCCAACAACAAGTTCCAACAACAAGTTCCAACAAGTGCCAACAGCAAGTTCCAACAACAAGTTCCAACAACAAGTTCCAACAGCAAGTTCCAACAAGTTCCCACAACAAGTTCCAACAACAAGTTCCAACAACAAGTTCCAACAGGTTCCAACAGCAAGTTCCAACAGCAAGTTCCAACAACAAGTTCCAACAACAAGTTCCAACAACAAGTTCCAACAGCAAGTTCCAACAACAAGTTCCAACAGCAAGTTCCAACAAGTTCCAACAGCAAGTTCCAACAGCAAGTTCCAACAACAAGTTCCAACAACATTGCAATGACCTCTAAACATTCCGAAACCAATATCCCATTAGAAAATCCCATTAAAATCCCATATTTTATCACCCTTTGCATTGTTGAAAGCAATTAATTCCATAACTTAATATTACCTCAATTTATATATACTAGGGCGTGCCCGCACGTACGTGCTCGCCCGTACGTGCTTGCAAAAAACATGCGTGCAAACAACAACAACAAAACTTTGAAACCGCGTGGCAGTAACGACCACAGAACCACCCTCCTATTTGCATGGAATGGTTTGGTCCATTCGCAAAGCCAAAACGAACGACCACAGAACCACCCTCCTATTTACATGCAATGGTTCGGTCCATTCGCAAAGCCAAAACGAACGGCTTGCGAGTACGGTGACCATACCTTGGGACCCCCTTGTCCGATTAATTTCAAACCTTGACAAATTTTCCATTCCTTCCCTTCCTGATCTTTCGTGGCATCTCTGCCATTTAAAATCCCATATTTTGTGAGCGTGCCGAATCAGTAAGCATCACCCCTTCTATGAGCCTCGACCAGAGGGTGGTTGTTACTCACAAACACCATTTCCTGTAATTATCTTCTCACTAGGGCATGCCCGTACTATATATATATCTAAAATTATATCCCCCGCCGAGAAAGTCGCTGGCTCCAAGTCGAGTGCTTTGAACAAAAAAAAAGTACTCTAAACGGTGGTTTTTTATTCAACCGTGAAGCATGTCTCAAAGGCTTCTTGATGGACCTGGACAAAATTTGATGCAATTTTTTTTCTCAATCGCCATCTTTCATCATAATTCTGGACCGGCATGAGGGGGGTTGTCTGTCATGAATTTATAGGCATGGCGGGAAAACTGAAAAAAATTATTTATTTAAAACGGGTGTACACGATTGTACACGTGTACGGACGGACCTTACCGAACCGGCAAACAAGTCGCTTCATGCACATCAGTGGTGCGTTTCTTCGTGGCGCGTGTCAGAAGAATTACACAGCGCAGGAAAAATACGTATTTACAGAAATCGTTAAAAAAAAACTCGGATAATCGCTAAAATCGTTGTGGCCGGTGTACCATATTGGAAATATATATATATATAAATATAATTCCGTTTCCCGGTTCCCTGTCGCTCGCCAAGCGCCGATCAAGTCAAGTGCTTCGAACAAGTGCAAAAAAAAGTAGTACTTTATCCGTGTGCGGGTGTGTAAACGAGTGTACCGGCCTTACACGTCCTGGAAGCAGATCGTCCCATGGTGCACTCATGGCACGATCTTGCTCCCAGTTCATGGTAAGGCTTCTAATAACCAGCATCGAACTGGCGCATCTATTTACACAGCGCAAAAATACGTTACACTCCTCGGATTATCGTTACGTTACCTATATCGTGGTATCGGTGCGTAGGGAAGTCCAACACCACCTCCTCCACCATGTATGTACAAAAACTAAACACAGGTTCGTATCATAATGGACAATCCCCAAGAAGCCATGCTTACCTTGGCGATGTCCACTCGATCCACGTACGGTAGCCACCAAGTTGTCGTGGAAGTGTGTTTGGGACTCGAGACTCCAATGACCGGAAACAGGTTTACAAAAGATCAAGACTTTATTAACTACTAGTTCACTTGTTTCAATATAATAAGGAACTACAATACCATAACGAATTTAGTAATTCAAGTCGTTGGTTCTTCCTCGTTGGCCGGTGCTCTCCTGGCGCTGCTTTCCCATTGCATACTCGTTCGTCCGTCGGGCAGATGTTCTCGTGGCAAGTCCTCCTGACTCAAAGTTTGCTCTTGGTTATATGGGCAAATTGGAGTTAATCCTCCGTGCGCTGAATGTTAATCCTCCGTGCGCTGAAGCTCCTTGGTCATCCACAACCGCCTCCCTGCTGGGGAGGTTCTTCACCCTCTTTGCATCCCGATGTCCAAAAACAAATAGTGCGGGCTTGGGAATGTGTGTTAGCCCGGGGTCGTAATAAAGGTGGACAAAAGGACTCCCAGCTTCGACAGAGCGAGATACATTCCTGACATTCTTACAACCACCTGCTAGTACCTGCTTCCAACCAATGAGTTATACTGAGTTACAATCAATGAGTTACATTTCCACACGCCTCAACCCGGTGAAGCTCGCCGTGGCGCAAGAGGATTTCGCCACGCTGGAGCGGCTGGGCATCGTCCAGCGCTCCAACAGCGCATGGGCATCGCCGCTGCACATTGTGCCCAAGCCCGGCGGCGGGTGGCGGTCGTGCGGAGACAACCGCCGCCTCAACGATGCTACCACCCCCGACCGCTACCCGGTCCCTCACATCCAGGATTTTTCCGCCCGGTTGGCGAAAATGTCCCTCTTCTCCAAGGTGGACCTCATCCGCGGATACCACCAGGTCCCCGTTAGGCCGGAGGACATACCGAAGACGGCCGTCATCACACCATTCGGCCCCTTCGAGTTTCTGCGGATGCCCTTCGGGTTGAAGAATGCGGCCCAGGCGTTCCAGCGGCTGATGGACAGCGTCTTGCGCGACTTGGACTTCGTGTACGTCTACCTGGACGACATCTTTGTTGCAAGCGCGTCCCGTGAGGAGCACCTCCGCCATCGCCGCACCCTCTTCGAACGCCTGTGCCGGGATGGCCTGATCATCAACCCCGCCAAGTGCCGGTTCGGCGTCACCGAAATCGACTTTTTGGGGCACCGTGTCACCAGGCACGGGGCCATCCCCTTACC
Source organism: Myxine glutinosa (assembly GCF_964187855.1). Taxonomy (NCBI): domain Eukaryota; kingdom Metazoa; phylum Chordata; class Myxini; order Myxiniformes; family Myxinidae; genus Myxine; species Myxine glutinosa. Next base: position 94,848,192 of record NC_136264.1, on the reverse strand, counting down.
GGCCAAGGTGGAGACAGTCAGGGCTTTTCCGCGCCCCCGCACGATCAAGGGGCTCCAGGAGTTCCTGGGCATGGCGAACTTTTATCACCGTTTCCTGCCCCGCATCGCCCAGCTCCTGCGCCCCCTGCACGAGGCCCTCCGGGGGAAGCCGGGCAAAGGCGACATTGCCTGGACCGAGCAGATGGACGCGGCGTTCGCGGGCGCGAAGCTCGCCTTGGCTAACGCCACCATGCTCGCGCACCCGGCGCCCGATGCACCGATCGCCCTCATCACCGACGCGTCGGACTACGTGGTGGGTGCGGTGCACGAGCAATGGGTGAAGGGAGCTTGGCAGCCGCTGGCGTTTTTTAGCCGGCAGCTCCGCCCGCACGAACAGCGGTACAGTACCTTCGACCGCGAGCTGCTCGGGCTCCACCTGGCGGTCCGGCACTTCCGCCATCTGCTCGAGGGCCACCCGTTCGTGGCCTTCGTCGACCACAAGCCCCTGGTCTTCGCGATGGCCAAGGTCGCCGAGCCGTGGTCGGCCCGGCAGCAGCGTCACCTCTCGGCCATGTCCGAGTACATGATGGACATCCGGCACGTCGCGAGGAAGGACAACCCAGTGGCGGATTGCCTTTCCCGGTCCGTCGCCCATGCGGTCCACCTTGGGATCGACTATGCCCGGATGGCGGCGGACCAGTCCGCCGACCCCGCCGTCCATGCTTTTCGGACCGCCATCACGGGCCTCCGTGTCACCGAGGTACCGTTCGACGGCGCGGGCACGGACCTCTTGTGCGATGTCTCCCTCGGCTGGCCTCGCCCCATCGTGCCCGCTGGCTGCGCCGGGTTTTTGACGCCATCCACGGCCTGTCCCACCCGGGCACGAAGGCCTCCCAGAAGCTGGTCGCCGACAAGCTCGTCTGGCATGGCCTCCGGAAGGCCGTCCGCGATTGGGCCAGGACGTGCCTCGCATGCCAGCGCGTGAAGGTTCACCGCCACACCCAGGCCCCGCTGGCCCAGTTTACTGTGCCTGAACGTCGGTTCGACCATGTTCACGTGGACTTGGTGGGACCTCTGCCCCCCTCGCGGGGTTTCACCCACGTCCTCACCATGGTGGACCGCACCACCCGGTGGCCGGAGGCCGTGCCTTTGGCAGCAACAATGGCGGCGGATGTCGCGCAGGCGTTCATCGCCACTTGGGTTGCCCGGTTCGGCGCCCCCTCGGACATCTCGTCCGACCGCGGCCCCCAGTTCACCTCAGAGCTCTGGGGGGTGGTAGCGCGGGGGCTCGGCATCCAGCTGCACCGCACCACGGCCTACCACCCCCAGGCCAACGGCCTGTGCGAGCGCTTCCATCGCGCCATGAAGGCCGCGCTCTGGGCCAGCCTCCACGACGGCGGCTGGGTCGACAGGCTCCCCTGGGTCCTGCTGGGCCTCAGGCCGGCGCCCAAGGACGACCTGTGCGCATCCGCAGCGGAGTTGGTCTTCGGACAACTGCTGCGGGTGCCGGGCGAGTTCCTCCCCGACTCCACGGCACCATGGTCCGTGGCGCAGCAACGCTCCGCCCTGCAGGAGATCGCCCGGAGGTTCGCCCCGGTGCCGACGGCGCACCATGGTTGCCCGCCAACGCACGTCGCCCCGGAGCTTCGCACGGCGGAGTACGTGTTCGTCCGCCACGACGCCCACTGGACACCGCTGCGGCCCCCGTACGACGGGCCCTTCCACGTGCTGGAGACCGGGGCGAAGCATTTCACCCTGGACATCGGCGGTACTCCTGACCGCGTCTCCGTGGACCGCCTCAAGCCGGTCCACCTCGACTTGGACCACCCCCCGCCAGCGGCTCTGCCCCCGCGTCGGGGCCGCCCCCCGGCGGGCAGACCCCCGGCACCGCCCAACCCCGCCGTCACGCCACCCCCCTGCCCTGCACCCATCCCGGATGCCGCCGGAGGCATCCCAGATGGCATCCCGGCATCCCCGACGCCGCTTGCCGCCAGAGGGCGCTTCGGCCAGGTCATCCGGTTGCCTCGCAAACTGACCCTTCAGGTGCGTGGGAATTCTGGGGGGGCGCGTGTGGTGGACACGATGGCTCGCTGGCGCAGTGACGTAATTCCGTGCACCAGTGGGTCTCGGCCATGTCCCAGGTGAGGCGTGGCCGCCGGATATACACGCGGGCTCGCAGCCCGGAGCATGGCAGTGCTGATGAGTGAGCAAGCAATAAAGAGCTCGACCAACCCAAAGCGTTGTGGCCTACCTTTATTTAACGTGTGTGCCCAGCACCACACTACAATATAATAATAACTGTCATTAATCAAAAAGTCTTAGGCACTATAGAGCGATTTGTTTTAAAATAAATCCAAAAAAACCAACTTTTTTTGCAATTTTTTTTTTTTTTGTGCCTGAAACACTCCTCGGCACTCACTGATGAACCTCCGAAAGGTTTAGGAAGATCAGTTCAGCCATCTCTAAGAAAAATGGTGACACAGACAGACAGACACACAGACCAACGGCTCTCTAATAGTATAATATATATATATATATATATATATATATATATATATATATATATATATATATATATATAACACAGTTTGTGTGTGTGTGTGTGTGTGTGTGTGTGTGTGTGTGTGTGTGTGTGTGTGTGTGTGTGTGTGTGTGTGTGTGTGTGTGTAATGTTACCGATAGACTCCTAAACGGAGAGGCTTACGTGCTTGATATTTGGCATAGACATGGCCATTGAGCCTGGGACGAACATGGCCGAACTCAAAATATTTGACGATCCATATTTTTTATTCATATTTACCTCAGCGCATTTCAGCGCACAGAATCAACGGAATCAGAGCAGGTGGGCGCTGATTCGCTCAGAGCGATCACGTGATGATGCTATGACGCTATGAACGCTATGACGCTATGAACGATATGACGCTATGAACGCTATGACGCTATGAACGCAATGACGCTATGACGCTATGAAAAACAAAAATCGCTATGACGCTATGAAACGCTATGACGCTATGAACGCTATGAACGATATGACGCTATGACTGCTATGACGCTATGACGCTATGGAAAAAAAATCGCTATGAACGCTATGACGCTATGAACGCTATGACGCTCTGAACGATATGACGCTATGAACGCTATGACGCTATGAACGCTATGACGCTATGAAAAAAAAAATCGCTATGACGCTATGAAAAAAAAAATCGCTATGACGCTCTGAAACGCTATGAACGCTATGACGCTATGAACGCTATGACGCTATGACGCTATGAAAAAAAAAATCGCTCGCTTTGCCAAGGGGCTCGCTCCCCCCCCCCCCCCCCCGTTCCCCTCCCCTCCCCTTCCCCCTCCCCCTCCCCCCCCCCCCGCCCGGCAATGCCGGGTACTTCTGCTAGTATATATATATATATATATATATATATATATATATATATATATATATATATATATATATATACACATATGTGTATAACTGTGAGAAATAGCAGAAACCACACAATACAAGCAGGGTGCCTCATTTGCATTAAGTAAACTAGTGAAGTACCCGTGCTAGGCACGGGTGGGAGGCCAGAAGCAAACAGACAATGCAGAAACAGCGAATGCTAAAGCATGAAACCAATAAATTCCACATTCCTGTAGCACCTTCAGTCGCTCGTCAGACATGGACAGCAAGTTCGTGAAGGACTTCCATGAAAAACGTACCCATTCGCAAACAAACGGGTACTTTTGTTCTATACCCAGTCAATGGAGAATGTGCATGTGGCGATCCGCGAATTTCACGTTAGAAAGTAGAAACCATCACGGCATTCCGTCATTCACTTGAACTCGATATCTTTTTTCATTCCAAACAGCATAACTCCAATCACAAATTAAATAGCATTAATATAAAAAATAAACTTTTAACAACATTCGTGACATAAACAAATATTTAAATCCTGATGTGAAGTTCCGTACTGTTGGGTGAACACAATTACGAATTCAAAATCGTAATTGTATTCACTCAATTCCAATCATCAATTGATACTTTAATAAAATGATTAACACGATTAAAATTTAGCGATTTAACATTACGATTGAATGACGGTTGTATTGGGATATTATCAAACCCACGCATTGCCATCATCTGTCCACTTCCGCATTCGCGGCAGGTTCATAATTCTCATCAAAATCTAAACAGTATTTGTAGAGTTTCAATAAAAGCCACATCACTGTTCATATCGGTAAATATTATTCCATCGTGTTTGGATAAACTGAAAAATTGGAAAAATTGGAAAATTGGAAAAACAATATAACCTATTTTACTACAGGGGGTCTCAGGATTACCCACCCAAAATATAGTTGCGATCGGTTCAGCCGTTTTTGCAGTGCCTGCGAACGGACAGATGGATGGACAGACGGACATTTGGTGAATTATAGTAAGACTAGCGGGGTCACCCGTGGGAATCCCACGGGCATTCGCCTCTCCAATCGCTTCTCACTCGCCTCTCCAATCGCTCCTCACTCGCCTCTCCAATCGCTCCTCACTCGCCTCTCCAATCGCTCCTCACTCGCCTCTCCAATCGCTCCTCACTCGCCTCTCCAATCGCTCCTCACTCGCCTCTCCAATCGCTCCTCACTCGCCTCTCCAATCGCTCCTCACTCGCCTCTCCAATCGCTCCTCACTCGCCTCTCCAATCGGCTTTCCCCGTCTCGTTTCTCTCGTTTTTCTCCCGTCTCGTTCTTTTTCTTGCTCCAAATCGGCCCGTCTCGCCCGTCGGCCCGTCGGAATCGGAAATCGGCCCGTCTTGCTTTCTTGCTTGCGCGTAAATAAATTGTGTTCATTACACCATTTCTGGATCTGATGACTTGCCAGTAACCATTTTGTAAAAATGAATGTGCAGCATCTAACTCAATATGTCGAAATGTCACACACATCCATGCCCGTGGGATTCCCACGGGTGACCCCGCAAGTTTGCATTGACGTTCGTCGATGGACTCGTTCGCCCGTCTCATTCGTTTTCTTGCTACATCCTGTTCAAGTCTGCGTTCTTCATCGATCGTCTCATTCATTTTGGAAATAGAAGTTTCCACGCAGCACATGAATTGTCACGATCCTCAAGAGGAAGTGTCTCGTAATCATCAAATGATAAATGGCAAGTAAATTATATTGTGGAAAATTAAAGATTTCAAATAAACCTATTTAAAGTGTATGCGCACATAACTAATTTTAAAAAACGAAGAAATATCTCTCGGTAATTTCCTGAAACATATTTTACTTCCGGCTAATAATGTTGAATGAAATAAAAACGAAGAAATATATGTAGGCATCATTGTTGACGTTTTTGTGACGACTGTCATCAAACGAAAAAGTAATATATCTTAACGGAAAAGCAAAAGCGAATTTTTAATATATATCGACACGTTGCCGTCGGTGTCATGTTGGGCGGTGTATGATACACCATGACGTGATTTTTAAAAATATATCTCTGCATTTTCCCACGTGGGTGGAATGTTCTCAATTATTGCTGACACCGAGTCTAAAACCATCGATAAAAATGAAATCAGATGGTGAGTTAGATTGGAGATAAAGGCGTGAGAGAGACTCAATGGCCTTGAAGTTACAGGCGTTTGAGAATTCATTTCGTTCTATAAAGGGCAACTTTCATCGGATTTTCTTCCCGTTTTTTTTCAACCGAGTCTAAAACTATGTTAGCGACTGTGAAAAATGAAATGATATATCGAATTTGATTTGAAATAAAACTGGGAGAGAGACCAAGACACCACGGGCCTACAAAACAGGCCTCAAAGCTATGTGAGTTAATAAAATGGTGGATATTTGTTTATAATTATATGAAGCCTCTCCCAGAATGGGTGGAGCTATGGGTGGAGCTACTCTGCAAACCGAGTAAGCCACACCCCGGACAGACACCCAACAGACAGACAGACAGACAGACAGAATCATCTACGGCTATTATGATATAGATAATCGGAAAAAATTAAATAAGTTATGTACGTAGCTTCAGGGCGATCGATCTTTTATTTTCGACAAGCTTTCAGTCAAAAACGCCTGCTTCTCAATCTACAAGTACCATATTAAAGCGCGGCGTTACGCGCGCTGCTTGTGAGCAAGGAGGAAGCGGACAAGCGGTAACATATGAACGTCTTTATTGTAAGACTACACTGTAACACTGAACTCTTCCGGGCTGGTCGCCCGGTGTATATCCTGAGGCCACGCCTACCCCTCGGGCGTGGCCACCGCCCACTTGGTGCGTGGAATGATGTCACCACGCCAGTGGGCTTTTGTGTCCGCCACACGCGCCCCCCCAGAATTCCCGCGCACCTGGAGGGCCAGTTTGCGGGGCAGATGAATGACCCGGCCGAAGCGCCCCCTGGCGATCGGCGGCGTCTGGGGTGCAGGGATACCAGGTGGGATGCCCCTGGCTGCCCCTGGGATGGGTGCAGGACCGGGGGGCGCCGTGGCGGCGGGGCTGGGCGGTGCCGGGGGTCCGCCCGCAGGAGGGCGGCCCCGACGTGGGGGTCGGGCCACTGGCGGTGGATGGTCCACATCGAGGTGGACCGGCTTGAGGCGGTCTACCGAAACGCGGTCAGGAGTACCGCCGATGTCCAGGGTGAAGTGCTTCGCCCCGGTCTCCAGCACACGGAAAGGCCCGTCGTACGGGGGCCGCAGTGGTGTCCGATGGGCATCGTGGCGGACGAAGACGTACTCCGCCGTGCGAAGCTCCGGGGCGACGTGCGTCGGTGGGTGCCCGTGGCATGCCGTTGGCACCGGGGCGAACCTCTGGGCGGTCTCTTGCAGAGCGGAGCGCTGCTGTGCCGCGGACCATGGTGCCGTGGAGTCGGGGAGGAACTCGCCCGGCACCTGCAGCGGTTGCCCGAAGACCAACTCCGCCGCGGATGCGCGCAGGTCCTCCTTGGGCGCCGTCCGGAGGCCCAGCAGGACCCAGGGGAGCCTGTCGACCCAGCCGCCGTCGCGGAGGGTGGCCCGGAGCGCGGCCTTCAATGAGCGGTGAAATCGCTCACACAGGCCATTAGCCTGGGGGTGGTAGGCCGTGGTTCGGTGCAGCCGGACCCCGAGCCCCTGCGCAACCGCCCCCCAGAGCTCCGAGGTGAACTGGGGGCCGCGGTCGGATGAGATGTCTGAGGGGGCGCCGAACCGGGCGACCCAGGTGGCGATGAAAGCCTGCGCGACATCGGCCGCCGTTGTCGACGCCAAGGGCACGGCCTCCGGCCACCGGGTGGTGCGGTCCACCATGGTGAGGACGTGGGTGAAACCCCGCGAGGGGGGCAGAGGTCCCACCAGGTCCACGTGGACGTGGTCAAACCGGCGTTCCGGCACCGTGAACGGGGCCAACGGGGCCTGGGTGTGCCGGTGCACCTTGGCGCGCTGGCACGCGAGGCATGTCCTGGCCCAGCCGCGGACGGCCTTCTGGAGGCCATGCCAGACGAACTTGTCGGCGATCAGCCTTTGGGAGGCCCTCGCGCCCGGGTGGGACAGGCCGTGGATGGCGTCAAACACCTGGAGCTGCCAGCCCGCGGGCACAATGGGGCGAGGACGCCCGAGGGAGACGTCGCACAAGAGGGCCGCGCCCGCGCCGTCGAACGGCACCTCGGTGACGCGGAGGCCCGTGACGGCGGTCCGCAAGGCCTGGACGTCGGGGTCAGCGGCCTGGTCCGCTGCCATCCGGGCATAGTCGATGCCGAGGTGGACTGCGTGGGCGACGGCCCGGGAAAGGCAATCCGCCACCGGGTTGTCCTTCCCCGCGACGTGCTGGATGTCCGTCGTGTACTCGGACACGGCCGAGAGGTGACGCTGCTGCCGGGCCGACCACGGCTCGGTGACCTTGCCCATCGCGAAGATCAGCGGCTTGTGGTCGACGAAGGCAGTGAACGCCCGGCCCTCGAGCAGATGGCGGAAGTGCCTGACCGCCAAGTGAAGGCCGAGCAACTCGCGGTCGAAGGTACTGTAACGGCGTTCGGGCGGGCGAAGCTGCCGGCTAAAGAACGCCAGCGGTTGCCAAGCTCCACGCACCCATTGCTCGTGCACCGCGCCCACCGCGTAGTCCGAGGCATCGGTGGTGAGGGCGATCGGTGCATCGGGCGCCGGGTGCGCGAGCATGGTGGCGTTAGCCAAGGCGAGCTTCGCGCCCGTGAACGCCGTGTCCATCTGCTCGGTCCAGGTAACGTCGCCTTTGCCCGGCTTACCTCGGAGAGCTTCGTGCAGGGGGCGCAGGAGCTGGGCGATACGGGGCAGGAACCGATGGTAAAAGTTCACCATGCCCAGGAACTCCTGCAGCCCTCTGATCGTGCGGGGGCGCGGAAACCCCTTCACCGCCTCCACCTTGGCCGGCAGGGGGACGGCTCCGTGCCTGGTGACACGGTGCCCCAGAAAATCGATTGTGGCGGCGCCGAACCGGCACTTTGCGGGGTTCACAATCAGGCCATGCTGGCCCAGGCGTTCGAAGAGCGTGCGGAGGTGGCGTAGCTGCTCTTCGCGGGACGCGCTGGCGACGAGGATATCGTCCAGGTAGACGTAGACAAAATCCAAGTCGCGCAGGACGCTGTCCATCAGTCGCTGGAACGCCTGAGCCGCATTCTTCAGACCGAAGGGCATGCGCAGGAACTCGAAGAGTCCGAATGGCGTGATGACCGCCGTCTTCGGGACGTCCTCCGGCCTGACGGGGACCTGATGGTAGCTGCGTATGAGGTCCACCTTCGAGAAGAAGGACCTGCCCGCCAAACGGGCGGAAAAGTCCTGAATGTGGGGGATGGGGTAGCGGTCGGGAGTCGTGGCGTCATTGAGACGGCGATAGTCCCCGCACGGTCGCCATCCCCCGCCGGGCTTCGGCACGATGTGCAGCGGCGACGCCCAAGCGCTCTCTGAGCGCCGAACGATGCCGAGTCGCTCCAGGGTAGCGAACTCCGCTTTTGCCACCGCCAGCTTCGTCGGCTCGAGGCGGCGTGCCCGGGCGTAGACCGGTGGCCCGACGTTGGGGATGTGATGGGCCACCCCGTGCTTGACGGCCCCCGCCGAGAAGGTGGGCCGCGTGAGGGCCGGGAAGCCGGCGAGGAGGCGGGTGAATGCGTCCGCTGCCGGAAGCGTACAGACCAACGTGGCCGGAACCGAATCGTTCGGCAAGCCGCTCGTTGAGCTGGGCAACGCACATGCGAGCGAGCTGAACGTCTCGGCCTGGACAAGCCGTCTGCGCTTGACGTCGACCAGGAGCCCATTAGCGCACAGGAAGTCCGCGCCAAGCAGTGCCATGGGCACGTCGGCGGTGACGAACGTCCATCGGAAAACCTGCCCTCCAAACCGCAGAGAGAGGCAGCGTTTTCCGTACGTACGGATGGGCGTCCCGTTCGCGGCAAGCAGCGCGGGGCCCCCACCCGCGGCGTGCTTGTCTGACGTGCCGGCGGGAATGACACTCACCTGTGCTCCCGTGTCGCACAGGTAACGGCGCCCGGAGAAGGTGTCCGTTATGAACAGCAGGCTGCTCGAACGGCCGGCGCTCATCGCCACAATTGAGCGCCGGCCCGGGCGTTTCCCGACCCGTTGAAGGAGCACGGCGGATGACACCGCCGAGCTTCGTGGCCGAACTTGGCGTGGAACCAGCACCAGGTGGTGGAGCTGGAGGAGCGCGGCTGGCTCCGCCAGGCCGGTGGAGTCGACGGGTTTCCCCGCGGTGGCGGTTTTCGCCGCGGCGGTGGGCGGGGCGTGGCGGCGTTCACGAGGTGCGTATCAGCATGCTGCTGAAACTCAGCGTGCTGTAGAAGATGATGCTGTGGAACAGCAGCGTCGAAGGCCGTGACGGCCACGCCAACGCTCGCCCGCGTGTCCGAAGCGGCGAAGTACTTGTCCGCCTCGGCCGCCAATGCTCGGGGTTCCGTTAGCCCGGTCCCGGCCAACGCGAGGAGAACCTGCGCTGGAAGTTGGCGACGGAAAAGCGCCCGGAATAGCGAACCGGGGGCTTCGTCGCCCAACAGTGACAGCATATGGTCCATTCGGACCGACGGGCACGTCTCACCGAGCTCAGGGAGATCCAGGAGGCGGTCGGCCCGTGCGTCGTCCGTGAGGCTGAACGTGGCTAGGAGTAGCCGCTTGAGTGCCTCGTACTTGTGGCCGTCCGGTGGGTGGCGAAGGACGGACACAACTCGAGCGGCCGTGCCGGGCCCGAGGGAGGCGACGACATGGCAGTAGCGCAGGTCGTCGTTGGTGAGGCGCCGAAGCTGAAATTGGGCTTCGGCTTGAACGAACCAGACCTCGGCCTGGGCCTCCCAAAATTCGGGAAGTTTAATCGCCATTGACTTGTCGTTGGCCATTGCAATGGCGTCGTGTTCGGAAGGATCGCTACGGCAGATCCAACGTCGAGGGTCACCAGTAAAGCGTGGCGTTACGCGCGCTGCTTGTGAGCAAGGAGGAAGCGGACAAGCGGTAACATATGAACGTCTTTATTGTAAGACTACACTGTAACACTGAACTCTTCCGGGCTGGTCGCCCGGTGTATATCCTGAGGCCACGCCTACCCCTCGGGCGTGGCCACCGCCCACTTTGTGCGTGGAATGATGTCACCACGCCAGTGGGCTTTTGTGTCCGCCACAATATTATACATATATATATATATATATATATATATATATATACAGTGGAACCTTGACTTACGAGTGCCCCAACTTACGAGTTTTTCGAGATACGAGCCGTCGCTCGGGCGGTTTATTGCTTTGAGATGCGAGCCGAGATCTGAGTTACGAGCTTTCGCCACCCGGTCACGTGGTTATCTTGCCGTGCAAGTACAGTATCTCTGCCGTATAGCGCTGCATTTTTGTTTTCGCATGTTGGTTATTTTGAGTTTACGCCACCAGGTGGGTTCTGGTCACGTGGTTATCTTGCCGTGCAAGTAC